>NC_054374.1:98700700-99000700 GCF_017654675.1 Xenopus laevis | reverse complement strand
TTAATTTTGAAATATGACATATTGTCAGTTCCCCAGGTGCCCCAGTCATGTTACTTGTGCTCTGATAATTTCAATCACTTTTTATTGCTGCACTGCAAGTTGTAGTGATATCACCCCCCTCCTTTGCTCCCCCAGCAGCCGATCAGCAGAACAATGGGAAGGTAACCAAATAACAGCTTCCTGGTAGATATAAGAACAGCACTAAATAGTAAAAATCCATGTGACTCCTTCAGATACATGAGTAGGAGAAATAATAGCCAGAAAGCAGTTCCATAGCAGCACTAGCTCTTTCTGAAAGCACATGACCAGGCAAAATGACCTGAGATGGCTGCCCCACACCAATATTACAACTAAGAAAAAACACATGGATTGGGTAAGGAATAAAATTTTACATTGTAGAGTTAATTTTTTGCAGTGTAAACAGTGTAATTTAGAAATAAAAACTACATCATAAAAATCATGACAGAATCTCTTTAAAGTAAAACTATACCCAAGAACAATGTGGGTCTCTATTTTTTTTTCAGTAGCGTTTTCCATTGGGTAATCCTAACGGTAAGGGCACACGGGCATTTGGGGAGATTAGTAGCCACATAGACAAATTGACTCTTCTTCGGGGAGACAATCTCCCTGAACTGCCTTCCCCTACCTTCCTGCCGGCTATAATGAAAAATCGCCAGCGGGATGGCACTCGCGTCACTTCGTTTTCTGAAGTCGCCCGAAGTTGCCTCACAAGGAAACCTCGGGCGACTTTGGAAAATAAAGCGCTGTGAGTGTCTTCCCGCTGGCGATTTTTCATTAAAGCCCCCAAATCTGCCCATGTGCCCTTACCCTAAATAGTAAAATGTAAGAAATAAGGGCTACCCCCTGGGATACTACGATTCACTGTGCACACAAACCATACATATTAGGTCACATGAGCCAATTTACACGCAAAGTTCTTTTGCTTCCACATTTCTTCCTGTTACAGTCAGGTGATCCCTCAGGCAGCACACAGACCATTACAAAATATGGGCTCAAGGTAAAAGATGTAAAGGGGCAATATCTACTTAAATATATATTACTCTTTGGTAAGATCATGTAATATGCCATGTAATATGATGTAAACTATCTGTTGCTTAAGTGCTCGTTTTGGGGGTTTAGTTTTTCTTTTAATACCATGCATAATATTAGTACTATAATTATATAATATAACTATAAAACATATACTGTATATAGCTTTTGTGTCCCAACATTTTGGTTGAGATTGAGTTAAAGGAGAATTAATCAAGACTATTTTAAAATGAGAAGTGTACGTTACTGCCAGGAACAATGTGCTCAGTAAATCTGAGATTTAACAGATACAGTAAGTAAATACATGATTACCATGTGTATCAGTTCAGTGATAAGGCTCTTGTTATGCTTTGCTGGGGCTGAGGAAAAAAAGCAGATAAATATTTGATAGTTAGAGACTTTCCTACCACAGAAGAATGTCATCTTTCAATATCTCATAATGTTATGAATTATATATTGCATAGTACTTCCTGCACAAATAGCAAACGGAAGCTATGTGACTATGTGCTGGCAAATCCCTTGTAAAACAGCTTGGGCTGGATGTAATACAATTTGTAAATGGAAAAAAAAATGCCCCCCCCCCATTGGGCTGGCAGAGTCATTTAAACCCCATATTGTGTTCTATGATAAAGTTATTGATTCTGGAACTTAAATTCTCTCTTCTTTCCATGGTGGGTGATTCACAAAATGCAGAGGGACAAATACAAAGTAGAAAGAACAAAAGTAAAAGAACACAATATTTAATATAAAATATGTATCTTCTGTATTTCCGAGCCTCCTTGTTTCACCAGCCAGTTAAGAAGCAGGGATCCAGTCAGTTACTTAGCAATACTACAATGCAGTTTTCAAATAGAGATTTATTGAAGTCAGCCTTGAAATAATTTTATCAGTGGTTTGCAGTGACAATGACAATTTATATTAGAAAGTCCCAAAAACTCTTTGCATGAGACTATGAAGATTTTCATTCATCCAGGTCATGGTATTTCTAGTATAGGTAAATCTAAAAAAAACTCTCAAAAGTAACACCTGTTTCTAGGAGTTGCATGACACATTGGATAATCCTATCACAGTAACTACACAGAATCAACACCACTGTGAATTTTCAGATGTCACCTCTTTGAAGAGTTACAATGTGCCATTATGATTGGATTAGACGAAGAATTTATATGATGAGAACTTCCCACACCAGTCAGTTGAATTGAAGAAGCTGCTCGGATGAGTAATGAAACGTCTTCATTGATTATTCAGCAAGTCCAGTTGTTTTTAGATCTTTCCATAAGATAACATAATTAATACCAGTTGTAGGTGTGTGGGGAAAACCTGCTTGCATGAATAATATAGTGAATAATGTAATCCTGTTGTGAAATACAAGGCTATTATAAGTCACTAAGGAGTTTATAATTATTTGCCTTTTTCTATTTCTGACTCTTTGCAGCTTCCAAATGGGCGTCACTGACCCCTTCTAAAAAAAACAAATGCGCTATAAGTCTACAAAAGTATTGTTATGGCCTGTTCATATTCCAGTCTGTTATTCAGATTAATGCATGGTTGCTAGGATTATTTGGGCCATAGCTAGCAGATTGCTTAAAATGCTACTTGAAGAGCTGCTGAATAAAAAGCCAAATAACTTTTAAATAATAATAATAAAACCTTAAATAATAATAATATAATAAATGAAAACCAATTGCAAATTGTCTCAGAATATCACCTTCTGCATCATACAAAAAGTTATCTAAAAGGTTAACAACCCCGTTTTTAAACCCTATAGTTTTTTTGTAGTTTTCCTTTCAGTAGCATCACAGCTTCACACTTTAGCTACATGTGTGAACTATAAGCCTGTATTAATCTTATCCTGCACAAAATAATGTTTTTAGGCTTTCTTTTTCCTTCAAGTCTACTAAAAAATCATGCAAACATTTATAAAACCCAATTGAATTGTTTTGCTGCCAATAAAGATTAATTCTATCTTAGTTGGGATCATGTATAAGGTACTGATTTACTATTACAGAAATTTCATTATCATTTTATAAAAATTGAGTCTATGGAAGAAGGACTTCCCGTAATTCAGAGCTTTCTGAATAATGGGTTGCTGGATCCCATTCCTATACAATTCGTTTTGACTCAAATAAAACCAAAACATTTCTGCTTTCTATTCTTTTCTATGAAACCTTTAAGCTAAAAAATCTATTTACACTGTGAAATTACAGATTCTAAATGGGCAATTACATGATACAAAGCCATGCTGTTCTGTCTTGTCCTATGCCATTGTTCCTAAAATGTCCGCTAATGGGATTTAATTACCTCCCTGTGGTAGCTGCAGCAATGCGGCATTGATAGTCGCTTTTAACCACTGCACTCATTGTTTAAGAGTGAAAGACGAAGCAATTACTTTACTTGAAATAACCTCTCTTAGACTCTTTAACAGTCCTTTAGCAAACATCAGTGACAAGAAGGGCCTTACAAACTGCATTAAAGAAATCAGTTAATAGCGGTGACCAAGAAATGGATTATCTCTAAAGGGAATACTCATGGCAATACTGTACGTCTTAAATTCGAACTATCATCCTTACTGGTCATGCTTATTAACCTACAGTTACATTTCACATCAAGGGCTTTTATTTTAGAAGAGACGAGTAGAGGAAAATTGACAGGCGAGGCATACGAGTGCTTGACCTTATGAAATTAAAATGTGATTATAACTTGAACTGTACTTGAACCTTGAATCAGCAATGAATCAACAAGTGTTGTTCTTGACAGTGTTATATACAAAATAAAATAAATATCATTTTCATTAACTCTAAAGGGACACTGTTATCAAATTAAAAATATATATTTAATAAAGAACCTTTGGACAAAAGTGATTACTGTAATCTGAAGAACTATTGTTACTTTTATGCTTAAATAGAGGAGTGTCTGTTTCTTTATTTTGGGTGGCTGAGTCTCTTTCTTTCTCTTAAAATGTAGATGTATACATGAGATCCCAGAGTATTTTGACACAGCAGACATAGAATGTAATAAAAGCACTAATTTTTCAGTAAAAATGATAGTGTTAAAAATTCATAACTTTGTGTGAAAGAGTTCCCTGCCCCAAAGGGCTTAAATATAGAAGTAGGTAATTTTTTTAGCAAGCTAAATAATCTATAATCATACGCTGCGTTTTTTCCCCCTTTTTTGTTCAAAATAATAAACCAAGACAGACAGACAGGCAAGCAGATACATATACAGACAGACATACTGTAAAATAAAGTTTGGCTGAAGTTTTAGATTGCTTACATTATTGAGACTGGATGTTGCATTTGCCTTAAGCTATTAATTGGCTTCCTGCCACACACATGCCAACCTTCAGAATACACATACAATGTATAGACATTTTGTGTGTATATAACATATAAACCCAGCATAAATCCAAGGAGCCCCTCAGTAAAAGGCCTCCTAAATTCTGGGGATGCACTCAATCCATAAAATTTGTACAATGTGGCTGAATCTTCCACAATAGACAAAAATGTAGATAAAGTATAGCCTAAATTCTATGCACAGCATTTTTGTTGTCCAGAGTAGTGATAAGAGAAATTTATTCGCCAGCCATGAATTCGTGACAAAATTAAGAATTTTGCCAAAATTTGCAGAGAAAAAACGCCCATTGACTTTAATGCATTAGGACAAAAAAGTCTTCATAAGAAAAAACGCTTATTGACTTTAATGTATTAGGTAAAAAAACTTTGCCATAAAAAAAAACACCCATTGACTTAAATGCATTTTGAGGAAGAAAAATTGTTGCGTGCCATTTCACAAATTTTTTCTCAATTAAGCAAATTTTTCAGGGAATCGAAACAGGACAGATTTGCATATAACTAGTCCAGAGCTTTAGGGGGTTATTTACTAAAATCCGAATATTTCTCACTATTTTAGGAGTAAATCATAGGACGTTTTGCAACGTTTAAACAATATTTGAAAACAATTGCATTTTTACAGTCTCAAAAAAACCCCCACCCACATGCCTTTTAGGAATCAACAAAATCTGAGGGCTGCAAAAGTAATTCTTAATTTGGTGCATCCCTGAATGCAGATAATTCTAAGGGTGGTCTTTAAATGGTGCGTCAGTTTTCAAAATTGATTTCAGGCACTTTATTTAGAAACATTAATTTAGAACATTACTGTATGTATTTAAAGTTATCTGATTTATAGATAGGCATCATCATTGGGCACAATGTGATGTTGGTTTTATTCAGGGGTTATTTGGATCAATATGTTCTTAAATAAACGTATAAATATATGTTTATTAGTTATGTTCTGATATTTCATAAATGCACCCAGTGGTTATAGAAGCATATAGAAGTCAATGGCACAGAATTAGGGCCTGCTAAGAGGCCTGCCATGTTGCGTTACTGCTCTTAGGTCATGAAACCAATATCAGCAAGAGCACCTTTTATATATATATATATATATATATATACTGTAAGTTCTATAAAGTTTTATAAATGTACCCATCACTACAATGGACAAATAAAGGATGATAATAACAGTATGCATAACTAACATTATATGCAAATCTTTTCTATGTAGGGGTTTACAATCACACCAATATTCCTCTTTATTTAGTGTCACAAAAATTGAATGAACAGATGGCTCTTTTACCCTTCATATTTCTCTCTTCACCCTGTACCATAAAAAACTTTCTCTTTGAATTTCCTTTTTTTTTTAAAGCATTAGAATAAAACGTCATATGCAGAAACTGTAAAGTGGACAGTGTATGATCGCATTGCACTGTAATTTGCCTAAAAGCATAATTTGCATGCGAGTCTGTCACAGTATAAAAAACATTTTTACAAATAGGAAAGTGTTATAGCTTCCTAAAGAAATATTCTTCCTTTTCAAAAGGCAAAACCCCTTTGAAAATCAAATAGTCCTTCTTTCAGAATAACAATAACTCGTGTATTATGGAAAATGCAAGGATAAAAGCACTGCTTTAGAGCATGCAGATGGATTAGGACTCAACCATATTCTGAAGGCATAATAGACAATATTACGCATTTGTAGTAATTTATAACTAAATTGACAAATGCAAAATTACATTTATTATGGCATAAAGAACCAAGTTTTAATTTCATTTATTTATTAATGTATACAGTGTATAAAGTATACTGTTAACATTTATATTTTTAGTATGTTTAACAAGGTTAAAATGGGTGACCAGTGGGAGCTAGCAACTGGGTTTTTTCTTAGTATGTCCCTCACAGAGTAGCCACTGGAAATAGACTTACAGGGGAGGGCAAGTGTAGTAAGGGAAAAGGATAACAAAAACACTTGTCAAGCAATCTGCAATCCCAGAACTGCAAGCATTCACTAAAGGCTGTTGGTAGGGTGATAGTAGTTCAAAAACAGTGGAAGGGACAAATATTAATCCTTCTTTATACAAATAATGAAATCCTGCAAATGCTTATTTGTCCACGGCCCCATCATTAATAATGAGAGCCCTGATTATACTGTAATTGGAAGAGAGATAGCTGGGTCGTTATCAGAACTACACTCTTGCTAGACCAGTTTAAGGGAAGAATGTATGTAAAACTAACTGCTCAAATAAAACCACCAAATAGTTGAAATTTAGTAGAAGGCACCATCTTACCTCAATGATATTTTTTCTTGCATGCTGGTGCAATTCATATAAGCCTACATTTCATTTAACAGACTAATTATTAAGCAGCTAAACTAACAGGTCTAACATTCATTAGATAGTTAGATTGAGTTGAAAAAAATCCAAAGTCTATCAAGTTCAACCCCTCTAAATGAAACCCAGCATCCCTATATACACACACTCCCACTGACCCCTCTGTACACTCACATACAGTAAACTGCACATACCCATATCTATACTAATTGTACATTTTAGTATCACAATAGCCTTGGATATTATGAGTGTCAAAGAAATCATCGATGCCCCTGCTAATTAACAGAATCAGCCATTACAATATCGGTGTTAACTTGTTCAATTTCATGTGAAAGTAATTGAAAAGGCAGTTGCCTCTCAATGTAACAGAGAAAAACAGTGGAAATTAATTTACTGTACATTAAATACTTTTTATTAACAACATTTAGAGTAATCACATGGTCAAACAAATCTGTTTAGCAAAGATCACTCAGGTTGCTCAGGTACTTCTGATGTGTAGGTCTCACCTAATCAAGTCATTTGCTAATTAACAACAATTTATTTCCATTTAGCCACTACATGGAGGAGTGTGTTATTATTGCACAAGGATCAGACCTTTCAAAGGATAGAGAATTATGAATCAAGACTGCATATTTAACAGATTTAATCAACCATGCTTTACTTTACAATTCTATGTATTTTAGATGGAGTGGGTAACTGGGTTTTCAGGCATAAATTACTGACAGCATGTGAAGGGCCTGTTACTGTGGGTGACCAGGTGAGAAGGGATTCATTTAGGGTCATTCTTGAAAAACATAGGTAAGTTGACATGTCTGAATTTGTGTGATGATTATTCAAATGTTGGATTTCTTCCATATTGTTATAACATACCTCCCAACTGTCCCATTTTTCGCGGGGCATCCCAGATTTTGACCACTGAGCTTGCCGTACCGGAATTTTATTAATGTATTAATGAATATTTATGTCATGAGTTTCTCTTTGATCTTAGGCACTGACAGCAGCAAAAGATTCTAAAACTTAACTAAAGAGGCTTTTTGTCAGAGAGCCCAGAATACTCAGCACCTGCATTTAGATACAATTGTAACTAATGAGATAAGCAAATCTTTAGCAGATTAAGGGGTAATTTCATTTATTAGCAAAACTGTAATAGCATAAAATATAACCCCCAGAAATGCATTAAGCTTTCCATGGGTTGCCACATTTAGTAAAATGGGGGTGGCATTTAGGGGGTGTGGCCACAAAATGGCATGGCAAAAAATATTACTCGCTGCAAATTGTTTTGTCCCTATTTACATTTTTCAGATGTTGAGAGGATATCTTATGTTAATAATGTTACAAAATACAGTGTTCATTATTTATTACACTCCTTCATGTAATTAAGTATAGTACATGTATTAATAATGATATATATATATATATATATATATATATATATATAATTAAAAATAAGGTTATGGCTCATGCACATGTTCCACTTCTCATTAGCTCTCAGATTTATTCTGTGCACCGGAAGAAACTGACACCTGGCAGTATATTTTTAGGCTGATTAATTAATAGTTAAACAGTGTGGGAATTTCATAAAAGCATTAGTTTGCAAACCTAAGCACTGCTAAGAGAGAAGGATAGTACTGAATAGTTAAGCAACAACAGTACATTGATTTTTAGTTAGGTTACTAGTTCATAAGATCCAAGTCAATCAGCACTATGCCTTTAAATTATCAATACTAAGATTATGTGTGTGTGTGTGTGTAACCTTTTTAAATAGCAACTCTAACTACAAGTCATTTCAATATCAGTTATATTGTACGGATTGATTAGGCAGCTACCCCTAAATGACAAAAACTGAAGGAACATGTTATGGATTATTTTCAGCTCCTGAGCCTAGGTTGTGGTGCAGAGCAGGATCAGGTTCCCCAGGGTATTTTAGATACCACATAATGACTTGTAGTTAGAGTTGCTATTAGAAAAGCAAAGCATCTTAAATAAAATCTGTCCTAAAAAACACTTGCTATAATTTCAACAATCGGCAATAACATTTCTATATCTCTTATACAGTACTCTGTATAAATAGCAGATTATTCAGTAAGATATATCGGAGGTTTCAGTTTTACAGCCATAAAGCACGAAAACAAGTTTAAAAGATGGAAATAAAACTACAGTACAGGTATATGATGTAAAAGAATTGTTGGAATGGAAAACAAACTCTGCACCTCATGTAGGATGATGTAGGGTGCTGTTCGCTTTCAACCCACCCATGTATCTATCTATAACACAATGCACAAATAGAAATAGGGTACAAGAAAAAACTGTGTAAGATAAAAGGTGAATCTATAAAGGTGTGTTTTATTTTACGCCATGCAAACTGCTGCTGTTATTTTACACTGCTTCAGACCCCCCCAGATGATCAGGTGTTAGACATATGTTATAGCTGGAATCAAACAGTGCACATTGAATGCATAGTTAAATGCATAGTTAAATGTTTTATACCTTCTTGTTTGTACTTAATCATTTAGTTTGACGTTTAGTCTACAACTAAGTTCACCAGCATGGTGCTTTCTTTTGTCATAATAGATTGGCATCTAGGTAATTCTGTAACAACAAGCAAGCATCACTGTGGAAACAGAATCTCCTAGTTACATATGCAAGTGTCTCGACTGATACCCTTAAGCTCTAAATAATTACCATGAGAAAGAAGGATTGTAAATAGGTAGATGCATTATTTTTTCCCAAAGATGGCATATATTGAAAAGTAACACAAACAGAATGCTTTTGGAACTCATTTACTTGATACAAGATCTGAGCAAGCTATGGTCTATAAAGAACAAAGGAGACACAAAAACAAGGAAGTTAATAAGGCAGCTATTAATAAAAGCAGACAACAGATTTCAGATTTCATCTACTCTGAGTCACAACAAGTCCCCCCGCACTTTCTAAGCAGTTAAAAATAAGAGTCTGTCAAACCAGCAGAAAATATTCTGGGGAAAAAGAATAAAAGAATCAACAGATTATAGTGTATTACAAAATCAATTGACTGAAATGAGCAACAGTTCTGGTAACAATGAATATCTAAAACCAGCAATCTCACCACCAGCAGGTGTAATTTTACATGACTCTAAAACATTCTCTCCATCAATTGAAACTGACATTCAGTAATAATATAAATGCAAGTGGAATACCTGGATGTCGTTTACATCTTAAGGTTTCCAGTAACAAATTCTACATTTGTCCAAAATGACTATGGATCAATAGACAAACAGCCAGGCAGGTAGATGGATGAGCAGGTAGATATCTCTATCCCTTAGCAACTAACTTTTCAGCCTTTGTGCATTCATCTAATGAAGATATATTTAGAACATTCTAGTGAGGATACTTCAATGGCAAGACAAACAAGGTCCATATGACCTCTCTGGAGGACGTTTATACATCTAAAAACAGCACTTTGATGCTAATTTTGCACCTACAATTCTGCATGTCACAGCTTATTCAGATAAACCGATTCAACCTTTTTGTTTTCTACATAAGCTTAATTTATACATTTTACACCATATGTCATAGAGCCAAACAATATTTCAATGTATACAGTTACTCTGATTTATCAAACTCAAGAAATCAAATGTGCCAGGTAATACTGTATATAGACTTCACACACCAGTGGGATTGAAGCTCTCCCGCTGTCTATTTTAGAAACTTTCTCGGCATCATGTTTGGAATATACTGGCAACATGGAAGCCTTTTTTTCTATGAAGAACATTTGTGGCATAGGGGCAAGATTCTCTAACAATGTAGGACAATATACTGTATATGCTATTACAGAGCTAGAAATGCCTTTACCACAATCTAATTTCACCTTCCCATTGCATTTCTGTGAAACTTTGTGGCTTCATAAAATTTTCAGCAGGTATGCAAAGTTATATGCAAAGCGAAATACTGCAAGTTTGCTCATCATAACCCATAATTAACCCATAATCATAACCCAATCCAACTCCTCCTATTACAGTAGTGGAACCCAATGACTGCCAGGGGAAGCAGGGACTTGACGGGGCCTAGGAGTAGCGTCAAGCCCCACCCCTTTTTTGTTGCAGGGCTCTGATTGGCTGGAAGGGTTCCCAGGCTTGCGGAAGGGTCAATGCAGCTATTGTACTCACCATTCGGTGCCGGGACGTGGAGGCAGCAGGACGCAGCATCCCACCCTCCCTCCCTGTATACCGGTTGGTTTTGTCGCAGTTGGTGGAGGGTAACTTTACAAGGACCACCAGTGGAAGTTAAAAGGGGGTATTTCATAGTGAGTGGAAGTAGCCTGGTAGGCCTGGGTCCCCATGGGAAGGTTGACAGCCCAGTTTAGGGCTTGGGAGAAATGGAACAGGAACCTAATTTGGCAGTTTGGGTACAGCCACCCCACCCCCATTCTTCTTTCCGCCGGGTGGGGGAATAATATTATAAAGAATGTTAAAAGTTTGTTATACAAACGGTTTGTAAAATGTTAAAATGTTATTATTATTCTGTTTAATAAACAACTGCGGCCATCTCTTTCCAAACCAGTGGTGTGCATGTGTGTTATTGGGGTAGCAGGTATGTGGTCGGGGGGCAAAAGGGAGAGGTGCAGAATCGACACTGCACCGTCATGGGTTTACAGTGCTCTGAATTCCACAAAAAAAATGAAAAAAACTGTTGTGCTTCTGAACACAAATAATGAGAACCTCCTTTGATTGTAGGAAATTAATTCAAAACAAAAAAAATGAGGCAGTGTGCCATTTTTAACCCATAAAAGTTTTTCTGACCAGAATGACAGTGTCTTGTTCTTGCTTCAACTTGCCTTAAAGGAGAACAAAATCTTAACAAAGAAGCAGGCTAGAAATGCTGCACATTATGTTTTTAGATTCTGTACCAGCCAAAAACTGCCAAATAATGCTGTCCATCATTTACACAGTTTTTGTGTAAATACAAGGCTATGGAACATTGTGCTTCTATGTGCATATGGACCATTTAGATTCATTAGAGTGATTCATCTCTGTTATAAATGCACCAGAGCTGATGGGCTATACGAGATGAATGCATGTATTAAGGTTATCGATCAATGCAGAAATGCATGCTGTTTTACTGCCAACTCTTCATCTAACAAAGTATGAAATAAGAGCAGCAGGGCCATATTGGTCTATTATCCAAATGCTCCTTTCACAGGATGATGGTTTAAATAACCTGCAGTGAGACCCAGTTACAGTTAGATCTAGAATATTGACAAAACAACCAACCACTAAGAATGGAGGCAAGGGTGTCTCTACCTTACTAATACTTACTAATACTTGGGTGCCAACTAAAATAAATAAAATAGGTAACAGTTTTATTATGCTCAAAACAATAATTTGCACTTATAATTAAACACTTGAATATTGCTAGACTTAGAAAGTTGTAACAAAGTCGTAGTTTATTCTAGCCTTTTCTGAACCTGACCAGCCCAAGGTCTTAGGGGTAGATTTAGTAACGACTTTTCGTCAGCAATGCCACCCGCAGGGACATTGCCAATTTACTAACAGGCACAGGCACCAATTTGCTAGCGAGGGGGACCATCGCTAACAATCATTTGCACTCTATCGCCGGGTGACTTTTCGCTCTGGCAAATGGACGTTACTCCACAAATTCACTAAAAGAAGCTAGATCTTTCTCAATTTTCATCATATCCTGTGAGCCGAATATGCATTCAAAAAGTTCACAAAACGCTGGTGACTTTTCCTTTTTTGAAGCAGAATTGCCTGCAAAAGTCCTGACAAACATTTTTTGACTGACAAGTTTTTTTGGGTAACCGGTTTTCTCCACACATTTCATAACATGTGGAACATTCATTTTACAGTGGGCTCATGTGTAGGGCATTATATTAACTCTTTTCTTTATTAAGGTTCCCTGGACATGAATAATCATGCATGGACATGCATATTAGTGAATTAGCGTAGTGATAGCGAATTTGCATCTGGCGAAGTGGTGCGATGTGTGTGAAGTGGACGCTGGCAACAATTTGCCCTTTAATAAATCTGCCCTTAATTGTTCATTAGATATAATTTAGTGAAGCAAACTTTGCTTATTTGCAGCTTGTAGGAACAGTTCTATGTAAAAATAAAACTGGGTAAATAGATAGATTGTGCAAAATAAAAAATGTTTCCAATATAGTTAGCCAAAACTGTAATCTATAAAGGCTAGAGCGAAGTATATCTAACATAATAACCATAAGAACCTAATATTCCTCTTATTATCTCTCTGACCTCTTAGTTAGGGATGTAGCGAACGGCGGAAAAAATGTTCGCGAACATATTCGCGAACTTGCGACAAAACATGCGAATAGTTCGCGAACGTCGCGAACCCCATAGACTTCAATGGGAAGGCGAATTTTAAAAGCTAGAAAAGACATTTCTGGCCAGAAAAATGATTTTAAAGTTGTTTAAAGGGTGCAACGACCTGGACAGTGGCATGCCAGAGGGGGATCAAGGGCAAAAATGTATCTGAAAAATCCATTGTTGACACAGCGCTGCGTTTTGTGCTGTAAAGGGCAGAAATCACACTACGTCACTCAGGTGATGTTTCTGGACACGGAATGTGAAAAAGCTCACACAGCTAGGTGGCACTTGGTTAAAGACTGGGCAAACAATGCCTGCAAGGGCAACGTATACACTACAGCAGTGGATACGGAATATATTATTGCTGCTTGGAAAACGTCACTCAGGTGGTGTTTCTGGAGACGGTATTATTATTGATATTTAGACAGAATGTGAAAAAGATCACACAGCTAGGTGGCAGTTGTTTGAAGAACAGATGCAGATGAGAGATCAGCAGCAGGACAGCTGCCCACAGCAGCTACATACAGAGCACTGCAGTAGAAGGTAGATTACTAGCCAGCAAAGCTACCTAACCTAAAATGTCCCTCAAATCCCTGCAGAGTTCTGTCCCTACAATACAGAGCAGTATCAAGTAGATTACTAGCCAGCAAAGTTACTATCAACTGTCCCTCAAATCACTAACAGCTCTCTCCCTACACTAGCTCTTCCAAGCACACACAGGCAGAATGAAAAAACGCTGCAGGGCTTCAGTTTATATATGGAAGGGGAGTGGTCCAGGGGGTGTGGGGGTGGTCCAGGAGGGAGAGCTTCCTGATTGGCTGCCATGTATCTGCTGGTCTGGGGTGAGAGGGCAAAAATAAGCGCCAGCTAAGGCGAACCCAAATTGGCGAACGTCGCGCGACGTTCGTGAACATTCACCGAACGCGAATAGTCGATGTTCGCGCGAATTAGTTCGCGGGCGAACAGTCCGCGACATCCCTACTCTTAGTTAGTCAGTGATGTGAAGGGGTCTACGTGGGACAAAAAGTAGTGTTCTAGCTATATGTTTTACATCCTTTTACTCTAGTGTGTATAGTTAGCTATTTTGAAAACATTTTTTATTTTGATCAGTCTATCTTTTTACCCAGTTTCATTTCTACACTGTTCAGTTCTAAACAGTTCCTTTAAACTCAAACCCTTCAAAGTTGAGAAGAATGTATACAGTCAGGTGGCAAATGGTGCTATTCAGATGTGATATACCTTATACTGTAGTCATTTAAAACACCAAATGTTATTGAATACAGTAAAAATAACATGTAATAGTGAGACACGCCTGACCAGCATTTCAAACAGTTACATCATTGATTTTGTACTTCTTGGTGAGCAGGTTTCCCTCTGGTAACAAAAAAGGTAGTTAAAAATGGGGGGGGGGGATTAGGATGTAGAATAAAAACAGTAAAATAAGTAGAATAATGATGTAAAAAAATTACAGATGCCTAGACAGTTACATCATGAAAACTTTCTAATGAATTTGATAGTTGTTCAGTATGAATGACCAAGGCTAGCTTGAGGCCTTTTCAGAATGACAGATTGAAAATACAGGTATAGGATCCCTTATCCAGAAAACCAATATCCAGAAAGCTCTGAATTACGAAAAGGCTGTCTCCCATAGACTCCATTTTATCCAAATAATCCAAATTTTTCAAAATTATTTCCTTTTTCTCTGTAATAATAGAACCGTAGCTTGTACTTGATCCCAACCAAGATATAATTAATCCTTATTGGAAGCAAAACCAGCCTATTGGGTTAATTTAATGTTTAAATGAATTTCTAGTAGACATAAGGCACGAAGACCCAAATTACAGAAAGATCCATTATCTGGAAAACCCCAGGTCCCTACATTCTGGATAACAGGTCCCATACCTGTACCATAAAGCAGAATTTTTATTTGCTTTTAAAAATGTGTAAATTGCCCAGTTCTGTTTTGAATTTTACATTCAATTCTTATTTTTTTTTATTTTAACAAAAACCTGTAGTTTTTTGCAATTTGAGTTGTCGATCAAATAAGGTTACAACGAAATCTAATCAATCTGGGACATTTCTAATAAGTGTAAGTGAATCAGAACTGCTCTTCTAGCTGGGTTTTCTAGAAGTGTCCTCGGGTTACATGATCTGGGAAATTTACTATTAAGGTTACTGTCTGCAAAGAAACATGTTACAATCACCCATGAAGTGAGATGCCACATATTTTTTTTGGTATCCAAGCAATTCTTTTTTTGAAGGGTTGCTGATACTTAAATATGGTCTTCACTTCACTTTGAATTCAAAAGGCCAAAAAATAAAAATGCTGTATACTGCACTTGATGACTTTGCAATATATTAAAAACAACTTATACAGAAATACAGTACATGTCAAATTGGAATTTTAAGAATGCTCATATTATAATATTTTATTGATGGAAATTAATGGAAATTAATATATTCATATCATGCTGTAACCAGTATTATTGCCAATCCCTGACTCAAAAGCCCAGCATTATTTAAAAAATTCCATTTGGATTTTGTCTATTTGCAATATGTAGAGATGAAATATTTTTTTTTGTTTTGCTTGTTATGCTATAATTGTATATCCTGTTCTGTTTTAACCTTGCCTAAGCATTTATTGTATCTAAATCTTGCTGTTCTCAAGCTTCCGTCCAAATGCCCTTCTGTTGTTTTATAATGACATTACAAAAAGTTAGAAGGGTACTAGAATCTCAGGGGGAATGACACATTGTTATGAAGGTGCAGGTCAACCAAACAGAGATCTAAATAAAACTTCCTATGGCATAGACTATACAGTACTTTCATATTCTGAGCAGACACATGACATAAATCTATGCCAGAACAGATTCATTCTGTTGCTGCCAACAAGCAATTTAACATATAGAACAATATAAACAAGATATTGTTTACAAGTCACAGACTACAGGGACGTGTAAATGTTCAGCTCTGGGCATGACTTTAGTAGGAGTAAATCCTTTATATTAACAGCTTAATTGTGCATGAAAATGTCTCTCACAAGAGACAGTAGATGTGACTTAGTATATTGAGTCCAAAGAGCTACTTATGCTGTACTACATTGATTGTCTGGATCAAAAATTAAAATAATGGCACAAAATTGAAAACAAAATAATATGTTTGGCAAAGTAAAAACTAATTCTGCTCAGATATTCAAGACAAAGAAAAGCTGATAATATGGTTCATATCTAAAGCAGTTCCTTGGTATATTCACTACAATTCTTGCTGTTTTTGGAACTTGTTTATTGTCAAAATAATCTCTGTTAAAAAAATAATCAATAGAGACAATATCAAGGGAAGGTGAATGGTATATTTGATAAGGCTTTAGATAATTTTCCCTTACCTGTGACTGTGGATGAGTGCATTAAATGCTAATCCATCAGACCAACTGCTGGTGAAATTGATAACGTTGACCTGTGGATAATTTCGTGTTGATTGGCGGACCCAGCTCAATAAGATCTTTTCACTATTTGTTTGCTGCAAGTCGGCCATGATGCCTTTCAATACATCTTTCACCTGAATGAGATATAGAACCATCATTGGCTACAGCTATTAGGTAAAATAAATTGATCACCATGACCTCAACAACAAGGAGACATTGCTGGCAGCTTATTCTTTAATAAGAATTATTTCCTCAACAAAACTAGTATTAAATTAAATTAATGTAAGGCATATATTGATTTTAGCTCAGGCTTGTTTAGTGATAAAACAATCTTATTCTTTAAATCCATATCCAGTTGTTCATCAAGGTAAATAGGTTAAGGAAATGTCTATATTTTGAATGAGCTTGAATCTGCTTGTCTGTGCTCAAACCTCTTTTTATGTATATAGACTGATTGCAGAACTGAAACATTTATTTTTCATAATTAAATGCAATCTTAGTAAAACGGCATTTTGAAACATCCCAAGGCATGGTCTGTCAAGTTTTTAATCTTATGTTCTTAGGATGCAAAGCAACTTCTTAATTTAGGGAATGGGAAGGATAAAGTGGATGAAACCTTACCTGCCAGTGGAGAATAATACTCCAGATCAAGCCAAGGGTCAGCTTATGGTTCCCATCCACTATGTCCGCGCTACCAATATTCACCAAATCAATCTATTGCAAAAAAAAAAGGAAATGTAAAAAAAGAAAGAGTAATAGACGCTTACAATCATATCATGTAAATATCAGGAACATTAAAAGGTACAAACAGCAGTGCATGGGGTTTCCAGAGTTTATGATTGGCAGGCTGGGGCCATATGTGGGCATTTATTTGGCAAGCTCCTAGCAAGCACCCCTACACTTTGCACCTCAAGCAATGGTATACAAGTCTCCTGTTTAATATGCCTGTTCAATATGCCTATTGATCAATTCATTTTTTTTTGCCAGGTATGTATTCACTGCAAATTTCCACTTAGAAAAAGTCACAGTGAAAAAAACAAAAAATTAAATGTGATGTGTGTTTAAATTTTATATTTCCAGTGTGTAGATTTATTTTGGTAAAACACTAATCGAATCTGCTATAAACTTGCTGCCAAAAGTTTATTCAGTGTTGGACTGGGATCGAAACCAGGTAAAACACTGACTCCTGCTGAAACCAAGTGTGCTGTCCCCTGACATACCCTCCCCCCAGCCCCTATTATGGGGTGCCGTTTGTCCCAAATACATTCTGTATACAAAACTATCCCTAATACACAGAATGAATGTCTCTCATGTTATATAAGTATTTGTGACCATACACAGATAAAAAAATATACAAAAGACTTATTTCTATTAAAGAATGAAAACAAAATCTGGTTAGTGCACAAAAGGATGTCATTATATCACAAACTCCATTCTGTACAGTTTAACAAGCAATCTGTCTCACAAATGTATAACCTCCATGTAACAGACACACTTATGTGCAAAGTTACTTACGGAATGAATTATGTAAAAACAAAGTTGGACATAATATATAATAGTGTAACTAACTAGTGCATGTCAAGCTAGATTTGAATGACAAAATAGATATCTGTGACAGAAAGCAAGATTTTATAGTACAGGATTCATTCTTTCCACAAAATGACAGTTTTGTTTCACAAAACAGATAAAATAACCATTCTGTGAAGCAACACTGTCAGTCACATTCCTGAACCAATAAGAACAAAGCTTATTGCCATATACAAACAAGATGAGAAGTGGCCAGCTCTGCTCCACATGGCTAAGGCAAAGTATCTGACCTGCTATAGAGGGCGCCCTCTAATGTCCCCTGTGCTGCATAGTAATAAACATGAACAAACCTTTCCTAAAAGAGCTGCTGTTAAACACTACAGGTTCATAAATGGAAGTTTTTACAAATGGCTGAGAAATATAATGCTGCACTTCTAATGATTGTAGAAAAAGAAAAGTATGCAAAACATAAATATGATCATTTTAGGTGATATGGCTAGTCTTATTGTAGTAACCTGCTTGTGTGGCCATTTTGGTTAAGGGCATTCCTGCTGTTTTGCCATTATCTTATGACTTACTCCTGTTCCTCTTCCTGTCTAAGCTGAGAGCAATAATGGGACAGGCCACACCCACCTGCCATTAAATGTACCAGAAGTTACTGTGCTTGTCTGGCTGCTTTGCCTGACTCTCAGAGTCAGTTATAAGTTTTGCATATGATAGTTAGACTCCAATGTCTCCTCCTAGCTGTAATCTTGCACCAATTAGCTTGTAGTAGTCTCTTAATAATGTGCTTAGCTATAGTTCAACTACTACATAATAGCTTTAGCCAGAGACTTGGGACTGATCATGTGCACACACATTGTGTATAGTATGATGTGTAGGTTATATGAGCAGCCACTCCTGAGTACTGTGTGTAAACAAAAGGCTTCAGGACTTAAACTTCACCTCCTTTCGTGAATTCGTGTCTTTTCACCGCTTCGGGACTTCAGCTTCGTCTTTTCGGCACTTCCGCATTCGGTAATATGTGAAATGGCCGCACGGCTCGGGTGCTCGTAAAGGGGACCCGGCTCTTTGAAAAATGCAGCACTTCTGGGCCCCTTCAGGCCCTCGAACACTTGTCCCCCCCGTGCCAGCGGCCCTGGACATGCATGTGACATGGGCGCAGTTGTGCTCTCTGCTCTAGTGTTGTGCCCCCCTCGACCCACTCTGATGTGAAAGGGTTAAGCACTGGGCAGGTAAGGGGACAGCATCATTAGAGTCTTTTGTTATAAATAAATATAAAGCATTGTATAGCTTGTTGCTTCTATATAAATAGATTATGATCCCCTTAAATTGCCCCTGCCTAAATGACCCCCTTTTGTTTACACACAGTACTCAGGAGTGGCTGCTCATATAACCTACACATCATACTATACAGAATGCGTGACTGTGCACATGATCAGTCCCAAGTCTCTGGCTAAAGCTATTATGTAGTAGTTGAACTATACCTACCATCATTTTGGAAATAAAAAGAGAGACAAAAATTTTTTTGCATGTAGTGCAGCAATTTTTTTTGACCATACCCATTTTGTGGCCACACCCCCTAATTACCATGTTCATTTTACAAAGTTTGGCAGGTTATAAAAATTTGAAAATATTTCTCCTTATCTAAACTGTTAAAATTACTTATTTTCTTATCTCAAAATTGTTATAAAGCATCTTAGTTGCACCTGTTAGCTGTACTGGCCTCTCTGCCAAAAGCCAATTAAGTTAGAAACTTTGTTTCTTTTTCTGGCTGTTCATTGCAGAGAAAAGAGGGACTTTCCAGTACAAATGAGGGACCTCAAGTTGAGCTGTCAAAAGAGGGACTGTCCCTCTGAAAAAGGGACAGTTGGGAGGTATGTGTGCACATGATCAGTCCCAAGTCTCTGGCTAAAGCTATTATGTAGTAGTTGTACTATAGCTAAGCACATTATTAAGAGACTACTACAAGCTAATTGGTGCAAGATTACAGCTAGGAGGAGACATTGGAGTCTAACTATCATATACAAAACTTATAACTGACTCTGAGAGTCAGGCAAAGCAGCCAGACAAGCACAGTAACTTCTGGTACATTTAATGGCAGGTGGGTGTGGCCTGTCCCATTATTGCTCTCAGCTTAGACAGGAAGAGGAACAGGAGTAAGTCATAAGATAATGGCAAAACAGCAGGAATGACCTTAACCAAAATGGCCACACAAGCAGGTTACTACAATAAGAATAGCCATATCACCTAAAATGATCATATTTATGTTTTGCATACTTTTCTTTTTCTACAATCATTAGAAGTGTAGCATTATATTTCTCAGCCATTTGTAAAAACTTCCATTTATGAACCTGTAGTGTTTAACAGCAGCTCTTTTAGGAAAGGTTTGTTCATGTTTATTACTATGCAGCACAGGGGACATCAGAGGGCGCCCTCTATAGCAGGTCAGATACTTTGCCTTAGCCATGTGGAGCAGAGCTGGCCACTTCTCATCTTGTTTGTATATGGCAATAAGCTTTGTTCTTATTGGTTCAGGAATGTGACTGACAGTGTTGCTTCACAGAATGGTTATTTTATCTGTTTTGTGAAACAAAACTGTCATTTTGTGGAAAGAATGAATCCTGTACTATAAAATCTTGCTTTGTGTCACAGATATCTATTTTGTCAGTCAAATCTAGCTTGACAAGCACTAGTTAGTTACACTATTATATATTATGTCCAACTTTGTTTTTACATAATTCATTCTGTAAGTAACTTTGCACATAAGTGCGTCCGTTACATGGAGGTTATACATTTGTGAGACAGATTGCTTGTTAAACTGTACAGAATGGTGTTTGTGATATAATGACATCCTTTTGTGCACTAACCAGATTTTGTTTTCATTCTTTAATAGAAATAAGTCTTTTGTATATTTTTTATCTGTGTATGGTCACAAATACTTATATAACATGAGAGACATTCATTCTGTGTATTAGGGATAGTTTTGTATACAGAATGTATTTGGGACAAACGGCACCCCATAGTCCAACAGATTCAATACAATCAGCCAATTATTCATTATACAACATCTTCAGGGACGAAATTATAATAAAATGATAATGTCAAAGAGATCAGTTCTGTGGGCATAACAATCTCTTAGAAGGCCAAATACAGCTCCTGTTGGTCAGTTCTAATTATATATATATATATATATATATATATATATATATATATATATATATATATATATATATATATATATATATTATATATATATATATATATATATATATATATAAATATATATATATATATATATATATATATATATATATATATATATATAAAAATATATATATATATATATATATATATAAATATATATATATATAAATATATATTATATATATATATAATATAAAACTTTCTAAATACCATAAATTAAATATTCTGCATTGTTTCTGAAATAATCAAGTTTATGTTCACTGTCCCTCTCTCAGAATCTGTTTATCTTCAGTCTGTCTTCATTCAGGATTTGGCTATCATATGAATGATCTAATATATCTTATATTTGGGGCTCCTTTTGCGTAGAAGATGTATTAGAGCGCACTCTATTAAAATCACCAGAAATCCAGTCTCTCTACATGCAGAATTTGTGCAGAATTTTGTTAGATTTTGCTTGTACTGGAATCAGTTATTTGAGTGAGTTCTAATACATCTGCTAGGAAAGGAAGTCCCCCTATAAGATATATTGGATTATTCATCTGATATCCAACTGCTGCATTAAGACAGAATGAAGAGAAACAGATGCTGAGAGAGGAATCGTGGATATAAACTTGATTATTTCAGAAACAATACAGAATTTTTAATTGATTGTATTTAGAAATGTTCTTACTTCAGTATGAGGAAGCTTATATTACTGTAAATGTTCATTTTCGTGATGGTTCCCCTTTGATAAATATCCTGATCCTGAATGCTAAAGCATAAAATAGATAAACACATAAACATTATCACATCTTTGTGACATCCATGATGCTAATTAGTCAGTAGCGCTGATGTGCAGAAAATTAACAGGGATGAGCATTTTTCATACTCAGTAATTGTAATATTTACTGTTTCATTTGCATTATATACTAAGCCGGTATAGTCCATATTATAGTTCTTGTAGTATTTCTCATTTAGGAATAAAATACTCTGTGTGTTAATTACTGTATATACAATGTATGTCTCTGACATTGTTTTGTAGGTTACATCTAAAACTTCTATAAGGGTCACAAGGATTTATGACTACATTCTGGCCACCTGAGCCTCTGATTAAGATTTCAGAAACTGATAAATCAATTTATCTGCTAGACACGTCCATCTCAGATGCCCTTCTAAAAATAACCAGAACTGCAGTATATCAAAAAAAAAAAAAAAAGCTGAGCGTTTATCTTTCATATGCCATCGTCCTGTATAGTAAGCTCCTTTTGAAAATTATGTACGTCATTTGACTTTATCCTTGAGGTGAAACTGTTATAGAATAAGGTTGCCACTTAAAATGTTCTGTGGAGTTATTGATCACTTGCAAAGTTTGCAGTACAATGAAATGAAAACACAAAGTATGAGACCATTGACATTGGAAGCATTGCTCAGTCTGAATGTATTACAATTACATTTTTGACCCGGCCTACAAAGTTAATGCCTTATTTTAATGTACTGCCAAGGCATTCTTTTTTTTTTCTTCAAAACAAATATATTGCAATTGAATAAAAAAGGTAAAAAGGAAAGGCAATGCATCAATTTCCATCTAGAGGGTAGCTCAATTCCAGCAGTACAAATACTAATGCTTGGACATTAATGCTGACAGGCCGTATTAAACAATATAACAATCCGTCTCACAGGCTACGAAGCTTGCACTCCAATTTCACATGTGGATTTTAACAAAAATATTAGCAAAACATTGACCAAGGTTATATCCCGGGAAAGTATGTATCTCTTTATAGCCCAACATACGAATTGCATTATTTTATTAGGAAAGGAAACTCTGTATCATGCACCCAGATTTGTCATTTTCCTGGGTCTGAAACTCAATGGAAATCATTTTGTTATGAAACAAAGCATGCCAATTACACGGCTTTACAGAAAGTAAGGTTATTTATTTAACATTCCTGATACATAGGGACAGATTTATCAAGGGTCAAATTTAGGGGGTTATTTATCAAAGACCGAATTTATCTAAATATTTTATGCTACAAACTCAGATCAAATCGCTCGGGTTTTTAACGCTTATTTATTATTAAATTTTCTCGAAAGTTTGGTTTGCGGTAAAAAAAATCTGATTTTCTTGATTAATCTGGGTTTTTCATAAAATTTTCACAAATTTCAAGATTTTTTTTTCAATCCGAAAACTTTGGGGGTATTGCCCGAAACCCAGCGCACATCAAAAAATTATTGTGACTTATCTCATTGACTTACATGCAACCTCGACAGGTCTGAGATGCCAGATTTTCAGATTCTGACTTTTCCATCCTTGGGGTTTAATAAATTCCGAAAAATGTGTGATTTTTTTAAAAGTCAGATTTTATAAAAATAAATCATTAATTTTTCGCGATTTTTGCAATTGGAGTTTAGTAAATAACCCCATTAGTGTTCATGGGAGTTTTTTTTTTTTACCAAAATTCGACCAACTAAAAATCATTAAAAAATTAAATTTTTTTCAAACTTGGGTGAATGGCATTGACCCGCAAACTCGAATCAAATTTGAATTGAATTTGAATTGAATTTGATTCGAGTTTTTTCTCCAAAAAACCCTCGGTTTTCAGGAAGTCTGCAAACAACTCCAAATTGAACACAGGACCTCCCTATAGGCTAAAACAGCAATTCTCCAGGTTTAAGGTAATAGTTGAATCTGAATTCTTAAAGGGCCTGTACATGATATATTTCAAAAATCAAATTCGAATTCTTTTAAATTCCCTAATCGAATTTCACTAATAAACCCTCTAAAATTTGAATTTCAAAATTCTAAATTTGACTTTGAAATACGAATTTTCACTTTGACCCTTGATAAATCTGCCCCCTAATGTTGAAGTAATGTGCCACTTGTAATATTTTTATTGCCATTATTGTTCTCCAAATCATGCAGCTCATGGTTAGAGAATGTGTTTAAATTAGATGTGTGGTAAACAGAGGCAAAATTTGCCACAGTAAAATACACAAATATTTATTTCCATTGCATTCAAATGGAAAGAATCTGCATCTACAAATTTTCAGACTTAACTTCTACCTCAATAAAGAGACACAGAACTAAACCTTTGATAACAGGTTGCTGCCATTTTAATTGATGTATTGGTTACAGACATATGACTATTTGGCATTGGACAGATGGTGTTGTGCCTGCATCCTCTATTCCATCTTGATTATAAACATTCCTGTGTGTATAGCTGATACCGGACATCTTAAAACTTGAGTAAAAGGAGGATCATTGACTTAACTGTACTTTATGAAGTCCCAGACTACTCTCGTTTAGAAGCCATGCTGTAAGATTCACTGTGAACATTCCCTACGCTGACAGTGCACTGATAGAGACAGTCAAGGTGATTACTCACATTGTTTTTTTGCAAGACTTGCAGTGCTTTGTTGACATTATTCAGTGCATGGACCCTTGTAGAGCCTTTTTCTTTCACCTAAAACAAATGGGAAAAACAGCAATTTATGCAATGCATACTAATACTAACTGACCCGCTGCCATTTAGCAGAAAGGTAGGACATATCTTTTATTGAAATAGTGACATTTATATAGAATTGATTGAAATATAAAAGAAATGCATATTTTTGAGTCCAAGGTCAAGTCAAGTCTGCTGCAAACAAAAAAAAACAGTTTTCAAATGAAAACAAAAAACAAACTAAAGGAAAAGTGAGTTTAAAGCAAAACAATTACAGACCAATATAGACAAAAGATGTCTTGATGCAATTTTAAAATGAGATAATGGCAAAATAATCATCAAACAGAGATCATTTAATTTTGCATAATACATATCTAAATTTCATGTTTTAACAATTCCCTGCTGCATTTCAGAATATGGTATGGAATCCGTTATCTGGAAACTCATTATCCAGAAAGCTCTGAATTACTGGAAAGTAGGCTTGGACGAATTTGACCCTTTTTGTTTAGCCAAAAAAACGCTGTAGGTGAAATGTCACAGACGCCCATTAAAGTCAACATTTTTTTGACGTGCATAATTTTTTTTGACGCACAACGCCATACAAGTCTATGGACATCATTTCCGTGGCGAAACAATGCGGAAAAATTTGCCTATCCCTACTGGAAAGCCATCTCCCATAGGGTTACATTTATCAAAGAGTGAAGTTAGAGATCTCCACAGTCTGCAGAGTGAAATACCGCCTCTCTCCATTCATTTCTATGGGATTTTTAAAGGAATATTTATCAAAGGGTGATAGTGAAATTTCACCATTTGATAAATACACCTTCAAAAAGCCCATAGAAATGAATGGAGAGAGGCGGTATTTCACTCTGTGGACAGTCGAAATCTCTAACTTCACTCTTTGATAAATCTACCCTATAGACTCCATTATAATCAGATAATTCACATTTTTAAAAACAATTTCCTTTATCTCTGTAATAATAAAATTGTGTCTTATATTTGATAAGGTACAATATGAACCATTATTGGAGGCAAAGCAATTCTATTGAGTTGAATGTTTAAATTATTTTTTGCAAACTAAAAGAATGGTGATCTAAATTACAGAAAGACCCCTTATACAGAAGGCCTGCAAGTATTAATTCCTATTGGTTCCTATGGATGCCTTAACAATTAGCTAAACTGTTTCATGACATTGCCAAAACTCCCATCTGACCACACCCCATTAGTTTACACATATAAAAAAACAGTCATCAGGTATTTCTCTCTAATAATAATAATTGTTTATTAATGAAGGATAGTTTACAAAGCATCCATGAAAAATGTGGAAAGAAAACTAAAATAATTTGCTTCCTGAAAAATATATGTACTGTAATTCTGCTCACACAAGCTGAAATCCAAATAATAAAATGTAATTTTAATCCATTGCTCATGATGCCTAATTAGATCATACAATAGCATCTACCCATTATTGTAACATTTTCCCACTGATTTAGCAAATTAAAAAATTATTATTTTCATTACATATATTAAGAGAAGCTGCAAATGAGGTGACAATAGTGGGTATAGCGTTGATAAATTACATTGACGATAAAACTGCTTCTCTGTAAAGGAGGGGCATAAAAATGTATATTTGTAAGAATTTCCGTGACACCCTATAACTAGCTGCTAATAAGTATACTAAGCATACTAATGTTATGGAAGCAGAAGAGTACATAACACCATGAACTCTCAGCAGTGTTTAATGAGAACAAATTGGCACAAGATGCAATAATAAAGTAAAAGAGAAATTGCAATTTAAAGGAACATTTACACTTACAAATTAAAGTGTTTAAAAGGAATGACAATGTAAGGTACTGTTGACCTGCACTGGTAAAATGGATGTGTTTGCTTCAGTAATGCAACTATAATTTATATAAACAAGCTGCTGTGTATCCATAGGGGCAACCATTCAAGCACAGGGTACACAGTAGATAACAGATACGTTCTGAGGAATTCCATTGTACTACTACAAAGCTTAGCTGTTATCTGCCCTGTGTCATTATATTATATTGTCATTCTTTTAAAACACTTTCATTTTTTATTGTTAATGTTCTTTTAATAGGTATTGTAGCTTGCAGACAGAAGTACTTATAATATTATAGCCATTAATAGGTGGTGGCAGGGAAATGATACAAAGGGATAAGCATTGGAATACACACTGGTAATATAAAAACAACAACATTTCCCTGCTGGATAGTTGCTGGTCCAGTGACTGTGGATCTAGTATGTAGAGGAAGGATGATCTCCTGCATGCAGTGAAGGGAGTGGTATGCCCTATCCCCTGCATTAGTGCACCTCTCTCTGTTCCAGGGCTGAGCCAGAAATATATAAATGGGAGCAGTCTTGTGTCCCTCAGGGCACCAATTATTTAACAAACCTTTTGTAAATGAAAACTAACATTCTGGCATTAATCCATCCTGACCAAACACAGCATGTAGTACATGAAATGCACTGCATGTAATAAGAGCATAGTTAGTTGAGAAGGATTCCAATGGCTAGGTCACAGTTTATTTGACTTTAGGACCATCTCCCTGCATACTCATGCTTACAAAACAGTCACAACAAAGGGGGAAGGTAGAGGGTTGTGTATTGGTAATCTAGTTATGTACAGTACTTCACAAGGGCCAAACATGGAGTAACTTCAATTTTCCTGTTTGCCCTGCTTATCTCAAAAAATCAAAAAAAAAAAACCATAGGTTTTTCATTAGTAAAACAATAGGCAAAAAGTGTCAGATTTCCTCCAGCAATGGTGGGGGTTAGCTTACCTATTCTCTTACTATCAGCAATCAGGGAAGGCTTTTTATTGGCCCTTCTCCCATTCATCTATTGCCTAAGCAAACCAGTTTAATTGTTAAAATATGGTGTCTAGCAGCAGTTCTATTGGTAGCTAGCTTTTTCATTGAATTTTAGAAAGCATGTCAAATGACAAGCTGACCCTTGCTTTCCAGAACTGCCACCTGTTACAGTGTCTGTTACATAATTTACATATCAGTATCATTGGCCTACAGACCTATAACCACTTCCTGACAAACTTTAACATAGTATCTGGTTAGGGGTGGATCTTTCTCTTTGGCCTTTGGTTGCTGATCCAGCTGGATGTGATTCACGGAGCCTGGGTACAACAAGGCCAGTAAAGCTGTGCTGCCCTAGAGGTACCCTACCTCTAGCTGCCTTTGCATGAATGAAATGTCCAGGCATTTTAACATATTGTACCACCTTACCTCTGTGGATTGTGAGTATTAACCCTGTGGATCCTTGTTTCGTCAATAAATGTGTTTTGTTTGTCTGCTACAAGAACCTCCTGGCATGTTTATTTTTAAGTAGTAAATGCAATAAACTGGTACTTTTTCCTCTGTGGTTTAATTTTGGAATCGCAGCACCTTGCTTCCATCCAAAGCCATCAATAAGTGGTTCCAAAATATAGGTGTCGATACAAGACAGCGCAGAAGTTATGCTGCAAAAGTGCCTTTATTTACAAACACCAAACGCATGTTTATTTTTAGTTTTATGCACAGTAGCTTAAGTGAGTTGTAGGCCAACTACACCTTTCCTTCACCCTTTCCACCTTGTGAAGGCCCAGCCATGTGTGTTAGAGTCAAGTATAAAGCTTGCTCTACTGGTTAGCTGGTCATTAACCTATTATTGCTCATGTAGGGATGTGAAAATCTTAGACACCCTTACACATTACAGACAGGCACATACCTAGAAATATGGACACCTCAGTGGGTCCTTATGGGGACCTTGTGCTTATGTAACCCCTGTAGTTCACACAGTGTACACCAGATGGCACTGTGCCAGAGTATAAAAGGTTTAGGAACCGTGTGTTCTGGGTCCATTGCTTTAGCCCAGAGGTCCCCAACCTTTTTTTACCCGTGAGCCACATTCAAATGTAAAAAGAGATGGAGAGCAACACAAGCATAAAATAGTCCCATGGGGTGCCAAATAAGGGCTGTGATTGGCCATTTGGTTGCCCCTATGTGGACTGGAAGCCTACAAAAGGCTCTACTTGGTACTATACTTAGTTTTTATGCAATTAAAACTTGCTTCCAAGCCTGGAATTCAAAAATAAGCATCTGCTCTGAGGACACAGAGAGCAACATTCAAGGGGTTGGAGAGCAACATGTTGCTCGCGAGCTACTGGTTGGGGATCACTGCTTTAGCCCAACCAAGCAGGCTGGAAGGGAATGGGTAGTGTCGACCCTAGGTGCCTTGGCCCTTGGTAATTAGACAGCTATACTCAATTATAGATCACTCTAGGAGTGATAGAGAGGTTATTTAGTTGAGCAGCTCAAGGCTCCGCCGAGGAGATTAGAGGGGTTAAGATCCCAGGGTATTACTGACCTGGAGTAAGGAACCAAGTGTTGAGATAGGGATGATAGGAGTTCCCCTAGTCTGCCAATGGAAGATATCCTGAAAACTGGGCAATACCCATCACATGCTGTCAACTTACTCTCTGCTGTTTATTCCCTAGCCTGTGGGGATTCAGCCTATACGTGCTGTGAGTATATGCTTCCTTTATGCTGCTGTGTATGTTCTATGCTCCATTGTGGATCAATGTGCTAAATGATCTATGTGCTATTGTTCAATAAATACAGTTCTATGTTCAACCGTTAAAGAACTACTGGCGCCCATCATTGTGCTATCTGCACCTAGTTACAGTTACACTACACCCTGCCTCCACCGCGTTGCGAGGGCTTGCCCCTGAGAAAGAGAGCTCATCTGTGGTCTCAGCCCACAAAGGAAAGTAGCTAAAACTGCCCTGGCACAAGTCAGTTTACTATAGCGCTACACTCATAATAGCCCAAAATTGTGTTACACATTCTAAAGGGGCTAATATTAAGTAGATCTGCTTATTATACTTTAAAAAGCACAGAGACACTAAATTTCAGCTGATAAAGTGGTTGAAGGGAAATCCTATATTTCTTTCACTTCAAAATGCCCAGTTACATAGGAGGAGAATTTTTCTGAAGGTATATTCATCATTCTGTCACTGTTATACTGTGGGGGGTATCCTTTGCTCTCTGTACACTTCATTTTGAAATTCTATGCTTGTAGATCGTGTGTAGAACTACATTATGTATAACAGAGTTACTGTACAGGTTCCTGAACCTTTCTTATTATAGCAGCTCAACCACCTTGATGACATTCATCTCATAAAGTGAAAAAGATAAGTTACAGATATACTGTAAAAGGGTTACTTTATACAGTTGCTAAATTGTATCTGTTATTGCTCATAGCAACCAAAGTATTATTCTATTTCAGTCTAGTACAAGTTACAAAACGAAAGCACATCTGTCAGTAAATTAGCCATAAAAAGTCTATGACGTTTAACAGTGGTTACCAACTTGAAAGGGTTTTGCAGGAGTGAATATTTACTAGTACGGATGAGCGAAATACTTTGCTGTATTTTTCCAAAAAAAAAAAAAAAAAACGCCCAAAGAATCTAATAGAGTTTTGCAAATTTTTGGAAAGCCAAATGGGTCAGAGTCACCCATGACTAGTTTCTATTTGTCGCTAAATTACAAGGCAATTACTAGACATTCCTTTGTTTTAAAATAATTTGGAGATTGACCAGAGCATTAGTATTTTATTGCACCTACCAGTTTTTGACCCATAAGGCCTTCAAGGAGATCCAGGAGTCTTCTTCCATCTTGGAGGTCAGTAAACAGATCTTCAATGGGATGTTTTCCAAACTGTAGAGGAAAATAAATACACATACTGAAAAGGGTATACATGTAAAGTGTTTTTAACCTATACCTCAGTAAAGGATAGTTTCTGAATGCATACAACTTCTCCAGTTGCATCACATTGTATGTACTCTTTTGATCTTTACGTCAAACTAATCTTTATAAAAACTTAAAAGAGCTGAGCATAGTGGCAAGCTAATGACACTGCTTCTGCTGCTGCAAGTCAATATGCCAAAAAGCTAGGAATCATGATAAATTTCCTCTGAAAGTGTGTGAGTATGCATGCATGGAACTAACTCCCAACCAAATAGCTCTAGAGGCAGTTTACTGCTGCTGTCTACAAAGAAACTACCATATTGTTGTGATGACACACTGAGATTAAAATGTCCATTTATATTTAATGTACTGTATAATGCAATGAGTAGCCCAGTTTGTACAGAGTAAACAGCTTGAAGGTATGAACTTATCCAGACGGTTCCATTAGATGGAGTCTGTTTTGTTTGGCACAGGAAATGTAATGTAAAGATGTGTTTATAGATTTCGAGGATTGGTACTAGCACCCAGTAGATAAACCATGGCTGGGAATTTGTAAAATACCAGATATATTATTTGACATTAGTTCAACATCAAGAAGGATTTGAAATGGTTATCGATATATACTGTACATAAATCTTTCAGACGGGAGAAGAATAAACTTGTAAAATTCCTAAGGCTATTGACTCGTATTTATCATTGAAACGTAAACGTTCTGTTTCTTTTTCTTCATTTATGTTCAGACACGCAGAGTTGATTTTCAGTGATATTTATATTTCATTTATGAGCGGTTTATTAAGCAGTATTACCAGCAGAGAGCACTGACATGAAGATATGTTTTTCTTTTCACTAATGAACAGATGATCATATTGATAAATGTAGAACAAATGCTTTCAGTTTAAAGGAAGGCTGATGATTTCATCTATAATTGATGCCATATTTCTTTGTAATGCATTTTGTTGTAGTGGATAAAAAATAGAAATATAGCTAATATTTACTTACAGTACATGCAGTAGATAAATGATATTTAAAGATAAGAAGAAATGGGCTTGCACATAGTGTACCAATTTAAAGTACAAATAAAATCATATTTAAAATCACACAGCTCACAACAATTTGGGAGCTCCCACTTGAAATAAAAATAGCTCATAAAAGCATGTATTTGAAGAATTCCTTAAAGAGACACTAAACACTGTTGTACTGCACTGCTCAACCACACATTACTCTGTCGCTGAATTACAGTTACCAGCATACATCAACATATTATCAACATTAAGGCATGCTGGGAGATGTACATCATGGTTCTATTTATAAAGAAGTTTTGCTCAATAAATATTTGGTCCAGGTTGTAAGGACCTGCAGCTGTATTAAAATGCAAAATAATCCACCAATAGGAACCCAATCTGATGTGTGTAAATGTGTAAACCATGTTCTTTGTTCCTGCATTTGCAGTTGGACTCATAAGGCACAGTTTTCTAGCAATGAACAACTATGACCTTTTCCCCATGTTTCATTCCATTGTTGTATATTTCTAAGCATGATCTTTATATGTGAGTTTAAGCGACATGCCTGAAATAGTGCTGGTAATCAGAACTCTCAGTGATTAGTTGACAGCATGTGATGGGTATTGCCCAGATTATCCAGGTGAGGAGTTGATAAATCTGTTCACCAATTAACCAAAGGGTGAAGTGGCAAACGCTGGTGACAATTCACCATCGTTAACGCCCGCAGGGACATCAGCAATTTGCTAATGGGCGCAGGAGCCAATTCGCTAGTGAAAGAGATGGGCGCTAGCACTCATTCACACTCTTATCGCCAGACGACAATTCGTCTGACGAATGGACGTTAATTTCCAGTGAATGCAAATTAACCTGAGCGCAATACCTCAAGCAATCTGCACCAGGCAGCAATGAATGCTAGTGCATCTTCGCTTTGAATTGCTTGCATTACGATAGCGAGAGTCGCCAGCGCTCTGCGCCCACAACAAAACTCCGCATTTTAATGAATTAGCGTTGTCTGAGCAAATTTTCACCTTGCGAAATGTAGCAATGGGTGCTCACTGGCAACTTTTCGCCGGGTAGTGAATCTGCCCCAAAGGGTAGGGAAACTGAATTGCCCTAAGTTGAAGCTCTGACAAAATGGTTAACCATAACCTTTTCTCTATAGTTATGATTCCACTGGTGACAGCCAAATTAACCCTTCAATTAATATTTTCAAGTAATCATATACATCATGACAAGTAGTGGATTTTTAATGTACATGTAAAAGTCAATGGCAGATGTCCCGTTAACAAATGGAAGATTACACTTGGTTTCTGAAAACAACTTTGGTTTCCAGTGTGAAATCAAAAAAACCTTAATTTTTTAATTACCGCATCTTTGAGTATTATAACCCTGTGGTGCTTTGTATTGAAATAAAGCCTGTTCTACTGTTTTGCATAGAACCCCTGGCATTCAACTCAATATTTTTTACATCTTTGGCAGTAGTGAGTTGTAACTCAACAACATCAGCAAGTGTTTCCATTTAGCGAAAGTCCAAACTGGTGAAAGAGGGTCGTGTAGACCTTGCTCTGTCACACTAGTTGGTATTTGTCTAATTCAGCCAAATAGGGGTTACACTTGCATACAATAACTGACTATATTGACAGCATTTAATGTCAAAAGTGTTGAAGTGGCCATAATAAAAAAATAAATGACATTTAAACTGTATTTCTCAGTTGTCTCTGACATGAATAAGTATATTATGGCATCATGTCCTTGAGAAAGTTTTAAAAAATAATGCTCCTGTCCTAGAGGCATGTTCTCAACCTGTACAAATCTTCTGTCTCAGTCTGCCGGCAGTTATGTTTCAGGAAAGAAGCAAATTGATTGGCTGTTAATGCCGCCCTCCAGCTAACACCTATGAATGTATTGGAGAACCGAGATTCAGGACAATGCCAGATCCAGAGGGGATGCTCACATGGATGTGCTACAAATGATGTGCAAGATTTTCAAAACAGCAAAGAAAGGAAAATTGAAAAAGAAAATAAAGAAATAAAAGGCTGGTAGCCTTCAGAAACAAGAAAAGAGTTTTTTTTTTTTTTTTAAATAACTTTCTATCTGAAAAGCAGCCTTCAATAACTGATGCCTTTTGCCAATTATCCAATTCTGCATTGCAATGCAAAAGTGCATTAAAGATTGTAGAGAGAAATCATTCATTTCAAGCAACAATATTCATGTAAATAAATAAGCAATATTCAAGGTAAATAAATAAAGACTTTTTCTGTTCTGCTGCAAAACCATTTGGTAACCTTTATTAACCTTGCAAAATTAATTGAATAACTAATATTTTCAAATGAAGTCATTTACACGATCTATTCACAGGAATATATTGTAAGCAATTTTTTTTTAGCTTTCCCTGGCACCAGATATACTTTTACAAAGACAAACAAACATTCTACCACATTAATGGAAATTTTCCCTTTATCGTTTCCGATCTGTTATTATTCACACTTCCTAGGGTCAATTCAGCAAAAGTTTTGGGACCTGCCTGTGGGTTCTTGGAGTGTGGGATAAAAACCACGCAGATACAGGAAGAACATAAGAACCCCTTGCAGACAGTGCCCAAGAGCTTGCAACTAAACACAGGACCCAATTGCTGCAAGATACGGAATGCCAGTGAACCACTCTGCAATCTTCAAATAAGTAGGAGGTATGCACTGCTTAGTGTACCAAAGAAAGGGTCCAGGGCAAAGGTCATTTGAACCATCTCTGGAAGCCTGCACCCATATTAATTGGAGCCAGCTTATATTTTTTATTGAGTTTGCTGTTTGCAGCCCCTTGCTTGGATTGTTCTCTTCCATATGTTTTCTTTTACATGTAAGTTTTACATTCCATCCTGCTGAATCCCAATTTACAGTACTCCCTTTAAGCAGTCCCTGAATTCTAAAAAAAGGAAGAAACATATGTTTCAAAAATCACATTTTATTGGTGCAGGATAAAATGTGTTTTATGTCCAGAGCCTTTTTATCCCCTTTATGATTTGTATTTTATAGTTCCCTTAGCTCCTGTCCTAGCCCTTTAACAGCAGAAACACAGAAGTAAGGGTAAGCAGAGAGAATAAAGGCAGTTAGTAAAAAGCTGTTACTGACATTAAAATTAATGGAAGAACGCATAGTTTACATGATATATGCACAGAGAAAAGTTTGCAGGTGTCAGTGGCTCCTACGTATGCATAAATGGAAATATTCTAGGTTTAATGCTGATAAGCAGGTTTTTATACAAAGTCTTTTTCTTTCTTTTTTTAAATAATGCCTGAGCCATTTTCTGTTAAAACTTTAGGTTCAATCTGTCAAGAAAAACATCTGCCATGATATACATACTGACTAGATTGAACTATTGATTGTGTGAACTGCGCTTCGGGTCACTAAATTCATGTCTGTCAAGTTCAGTAACGTCTCATTGATACAAATGGCTATTTAAGAGTCACTGCCCAACCAAGAAGATTTCAGGTGTAATGTATGTGCAGTAAAACTGAAAGATGCCAGTATTGCCATTGACAGGTCATATCAAGTAGTTTTTAACCAGACAGATTCTTATTTCACTCTAAATTAGGAACTGGAACAGTATTTGGCATCTCCACTTGATTTGGCACAAATTACACTGTGCTTAGCTATTGATCAGTTGATCTGTCAAATAAGTTAGGCCTTGTTCTTATGGGAAACGAGGTTAACCCAATTATCAGATATAGACAGCTCTGGTCAGGTGGCAAACAATGGAATTAATTGTAATGTAGCAGTATTTTTTTACTTAATTCCTTATTTGGAAATTTCTTACAATCCCTGTATTATGCATGGTATAATTTTTGACATTTTATCTGACATGACACCTGCTGCAGCCATAGAGAAACAATGCATTTCTGTAGTCTTTAAATTTACACTTGAGGTCGCTGAAAATGTCTCTGTGCCCTAGTAGTATCCAAATAATAATGATTTGATTGCATCATATCTATGTATAAATATGCAGCCCTAGCCACACCAGGTGCCGACTTTACTCTGCATCCTGTGCCAGACTGAAAATCCAGAGCAGCACTCACAGGCACAATGGAAACTGAGACTACTTTCTGGTTGGTTCTTGTGAGGTGGATAATTGGATACTCAGTGCACAGGTAACCCCCTTAGACCTCTGCTTGAAACTACAGGCAAGAATTATTTTTTAGCCTTATTAGCATCTGCTGTTAGTACAATTTGTTATTGTAGAACAGTGTTATTGTGATGTTACATTCTTTATTAAGATGACTATGTGAATCATTTAAAACACAGTAAAAAAAACCTTTGCCAATGTACAAAATATACAAATCAATGTTATTTTTTATAAACATACACAACAATTTCACTTGGTTAAAATAAAGGTAAAACACGGAAGATGAATGCAACATCTCAGCTAAAATATTCATTCAGCTTGCCAAGTTGTTTGACAGCTCTAGTTAGAATGAAATGTAAGCTGATTGTCACTGCATAGAGCCACAGATATTATTTTGGCATCATTATGTTACAGAATAGATACTGCAGTTTCTATGCTTGGTATGTTCATCTTGAGCTTGGGCTTCTAAAAGATTTTCAATGAAATGTGTAACTGGGAAACAACCAAAAATATATTTTTCCTTAATGAATTTACCCTGCCCTAAAATTGAGATGGCAATTTTTACCTGTCAATAATTTATGGATGCTAATGATGTTGAAATGTTATGTTTTTACCAGAAAGAACAGGTTTTAACATCGAACAGCTCCACTAATCATGTTTTCACCAATATTCTACTCATTCATATGGCCACAAGCTATTGTAAAGCTTAATTCATTTCTTATATCTTTCTAATATCACACACCACAGGAATTAGCAGTGCAAACAACAATCCTCTAAATGCAATGGGCCATCGAGAGGACAAGTACAGTTCTTAATTTCACAGATACACATTGCTCATTCTTACAGTATAAAAATAGTGCTACACAACTGCCAAAAAATCTCAATGATAAGTGACACAAAAACAATGCAATATCCTTGCTTAGACATACATTTGTTGCCTTCCTTAGAACATAGGTAAACTATTTTTACTTTTTTTAAATAAAAAGCAAACAAGAAATGAAAAAGAGAATCAGTGGAGTTAGTTAATAAACTCTGTATTAGTTATGAAGCTGGACTTTCCATTAGAGACTCAGCTCGCCTATGAACTAGAATGGGTCATGGGAAGGGGAAATAAGTCAAGCCCGGTTTGGAGTTCTGTTCAGGTCTATATGCACTGAAATTAGTCTGTTTGTAACCCTCTTGTCTCTTTGTCTCTGTGCACCTTATAATATCTTCTATTAACTTATAATGAAATTATTGATGGAATGTTTTGTGTCTGAGATCATAAAATTAGTGGCTACAACTAATTGCTTCATCAACCCCACATGGGGCTCATTTTAAAATAATATTTTTGGTAATACAGCTGCTTGAAGCTGGTAATTGAGCAGCTGTTTACAGCAAAGTTTGCCACCTGGTGTGCTGCCCACCTACAGCAGTGCCAAGCAGACAGATTATGCATTTCAAACACAAAATTAAGAAATATATGTATAATGCAGTGTCTTTTTACAGAATTTCAGTGTTATGGTGGCCACCGGGGGAGATGTGGGTGAAGCACAAGTGCACTTTGATGTGAAACAGAATGTGGTTGATACCATTTGCTGCATTTGGTGTGACATGTGCACCTTATACTTCATGTGCAGCTGTCCTGTAGAAATTGAGGCTGGGTGATATTTGCTATGCAGGGTGTTGCATGGAACTTGGAAGTTTTGCACAATTTAATATCATCAGCTATAATGTGTATTTATATTATAACTGTGATTGTCCTTAGGAGCTTTTTAAATATGGAAAAAGTGCAAATTGTAAATATTTAAAAGCAGACAGGTATTTCTCTACATGAAACAATAAATGATTCCAACACAGAAGGAAGTGATGTCCTGTGCTTCTTAAGTGCACCCCACTCACGATGCAAAGGCTACAAACTTGAATTGGTAAAGAAGCAGGAATAGGCAGACTAGCTGCTTAGTGTTATTTAATTGCATGAGGTATTAAGCTCTTTGAGTGATACCAGAACTTTGGTGGTGGAGGAAAATATATTCTGAATTCCATTATATATATATGCAATATCAACACATTGTACCACCCAAAGCCTTCTGATTACTTTGACCCTTTGACCCTTTAAACTTAATACAATCATAAAAAACTGAATTTAGCAATTGTATATTGAATATCCTAATGAATCAAGACGTTGATATATAGGGTTATAAAGATCAGTCTTTTCACAGTTTGAAGGGTTTTGTAATTGCTAAAATGTCTTTGATAGCTTGCACACAAAACTTTTTATTCCCTCCAGTTCAATATTCTTTTCTCACATTTTGATAAATAAGAATTTCTTTATCTTCAATTATATAAAACATGATTAAGATGAATAGAGCTTGTGATGAACTTTTGACTACGTGCTAATACAAGCAAATTCAAAACAAATCAGTATTCTGCCTAAAAGCCCTCTGGATAATAATCTGGTCCTTATTAAAAAAAATAGCTGGGGATGGAAGGATTTTGACTGTAGAGAGGGCTTCTTTGTGGACCAGCAATTTATTCATTTTGTGCTCATAAGAACAGGAAGTAGAATATGACTGTACTTTCAGTTTAAATTTTTTTCCTGTTTGTGCATACAAAACATGCACATACAGTATATTTAAGCACAAGCCCTATTCATTGAACTAATGTTGCAAAAGGGGGTATGTGGCCTCTTTAAATATTTTGTAGAGCCATGATTGCCTTTTCAGAAACTGGTTGGCCTTTCATATTCTAATCCTCCTATTTTACAAATGCAAATGTTATATTTCCTCATGATTGCTAGTCTGTACTCCATGACATATACTGGAAGTACAGGTAAACAGTCTTATTAAATACATATCAATCACATAGCGATGGGCGAATTTTTTCGCCTTGTTTCGCCTAAAAAATTACGCCCATAGACTTGTATGGCTTTGTGCGTCAAAATAAAAAGACGTGCATCAAAAAATTTTTTGCTACGCGACAAATGAAAGAGGTAATTTCAATGTATAGTGATAGGGAAACCATCTAAATGGGATAATAGCATTGACACATGAAAGTCAACATATTTAAAGGTTGCTAAAAGCTTTTGTGTATGTTTTTCATGCTTGTTATAAACGATTTTGTGAATTACTATCACTGCATGGTCATTTTAAGCATTTGGGCTTGCTCTGTATGATAGTGGAGGAATTGTCTTATCATTATAGAGTTTGCTGCAGTAATGGTTTCCTCTCCAATTCTGTCAAGCATTGCATACACAGGGAATGTGCAGTCAGTGGTGCACCATCATGTCTTTATGCAACTATTAAATTTTTACTTAATGTAACAATGTATGTTTGTGAGATGTTCCACTTGAAAAACATTTTGAGTGAGGAGTCCCTACTTTAACACTCTACCACATATCACTACCTACTGTGGCATGACAGCCTTAAGTGAAGTGAGTACAGAGAGGTGTGTTTTTACTGGTAGTAGACAAGGGCCCCAGTATAGAACAGAATCTCTTCAAATATGTGAAAGTAGTGCCTGGAGGGCAGGATTTATTTTTATGCTTTATTTTGTATGCTACATTAGGGCACTCCTGTTTGTTAATAAACCACTTTAACTGCCAAGCACATAGGTACTTCGTGCTGACAGGAAAATGCTCTGATTGTCAAGCACATAGTGTCAGGTTTGGGTGCTGTTGAATGGAGCCTATATGCTGGATAACCCAGGTGATACACATTTACTGCAGGTTTAACAGCAAAAGCCATGTTATGATAAAGGAGTTTTTAATGGAGATGAATGAAATATCATAAACAGTATAAACTGAAAGATACAACCTGGGTAAAGGCAAAGCAAAGTCCAATAAACAGGCGGAGAAGGTCTGGGCAGGCGGCAGGCAAGCAAGGTCCAAAGAGAAGGCAAGGTCAAAGGCAGGCAGCGTTCAAACAGGGTCGAGATAACAGGCCGAAGGTCAAACCAGGGAATCCACAGAGAAAGGAATTAGGAACCAGGTGGGAACAGGAATCGAGGCAGGGAACACAGGAACCAGGCAGGGGACACAGGAGTCAGGAATCAGGAATCAGGAGTCAGGAGTCGCAAGTAAGGGGCTGGATCGGGCTCAGGAGCTCAGATAATCAAGCCAGGATCTTAGGGCAGAAACAGGCTTATAAAGGGTCATTAATTGGGAATGGAAGACACATGTGGATAATGAGGCAGGGGAGAAAGAATATATTTCAAGTCTGTCCAGAGCAGTGTCTAACATGAGGACAGAGATCCTCCAGTGGCTCACCCCTGGTAATGCAGAGCCTCCCAACAACAGGGACCAGGGTTTCGATTCCTGGCTGTTCCTGACATTACCCCCACCCAAAGGATCGACCTCAGGGCGATCCCAGGGTCAGGTGGGTACATGAGTTCAAAGAGAAAGTTCCTTTTAGAAAACTCTTGAAATGATGCAGTAGCTAGATTGTCCAAGCAAGCATTCAAACGTCTCTGATTCATATCATTGTCCACAGTCAAAGCCAGATAATTTAAAGTGGGACTGAGAAACCAATGGGAAAACTGTATGGATATGGACAGGAAAACAAAGTAAAAAATGAATATTCTTAAATAGACTTGAAACCAGTGGAAATAAATGAATCCAAATAAACTAGGAGCCAAATCAGAAGAGGAGTTGCCAGGGTCAGGAGCCAAAGAGGAGTTGCCAGGGTCAGGAGCCAAAGAGGAGTTGCCAGGGTCAGGAGCCAAAGAGGAGTTGCCAGGGTCAGGAGCCGAAGAGGATTTGCCAGAGTCAGGAGCCGAAGAGGATTGCCAGAGTCAGGAGCCGAAGAGGATTTGCCAGAGTCAGGAGCCGAAGAGGATTTGCCAGAGTCAGGAGCCGAAGAGGATTTGCCAGAGTCTGGAGCCGGGGGGACCAACCCATTCTGGAACCGGGGGACCACCTGATGCCACTGGAACCGGGGGGGACCACCTGATGCCACTTCTGGAACCGGGGGGACCACCTGAACTTCTGGAACCGGGGGACCACTTGATGCCACCTGATATTATGGAACCGGGGGACCACCTGATGCCACTTCTGGAACCGGGGACACCTGATGCCACTTCTGGAACCGGGGGACCACTGCCAACTTTCTGGAACGGGGGACCACCTGATGCCACTTCTGGAACCGGGGGAACCACCTGATGCCACTTCTGGAACGGGGGACCACCTGAATGCCACTTCTGGAACCGGGGACCACACTGATGCCACTTCTGGAACCGGGGGACCACCTGATGCCACTTCTGGAACCGGGGGACCACCTGATGCCACTTCTGGAACCGGGGGACCACCTGATGCCACTTCTGGAACCGGGGGACCACCTGATGCCACTTCTGGAACCGGGGGACCACCTGATGCCACTTCTGGAACCGGGGGACCACCTGATGCCACTTCTGGAACCGGGGGGACCACCCTGATGCCACCTTCTGGAACCGGGGGACCACCTGATGCCACTTCTGGAACCGGGGGACGCACCTGATGCCACTTCTGGAACCGGGGGACCACCTGATGCCAACTTCTGGAACCGGGGGACCACCATGATGCCACTTCTGGAACCGGGGGACCACATGATGCAGGAGTCCAAACAGGTAAGTTGCCAGGATCGGGAGCCAGAATAGAGGAGTAGCCAGGGTCGGGAGCATCACCCATAGCAGGAGAGGAATTGCAGGAGTCAGCCAACTGAGCAGAGGAAACAGCCAAGTCACCCATTACAGGTGAGTTGCCCAGGATAGCAGAATGACCACCATATATGACAATGAGTCCAGTAGTATCTGTTGCATCAGAACCATTGGATCTCAATGCAGTGAAGGTGGATTTGTCCTTGGGCCCATAGGCTGCTGGCACAGGAGATGCCAGGCTGGAAGGCTGGTGGCACAGGAGATGCAGGCTGGAAGGCTGCTGTTGCACAGGAGGATGCAGGGCTGGAAGGCTGCTGAACACAGGAGCAGCTTTCGGGGAACCGCACGGGAGGCAGCTTTCGGGAACCGGCACGGGAAGGCAGCTTTCGGGGGAACCGGCACGGGAGCAGCTTTCGGGGAACCGGCACGGGAGGCAGCTTTTCGGGGACTTGGGAAGGGTTGCTGGGAAGCCATCACTGGGGCCGGGTCTGGGCTGCTGGAACCGGCTGGGAAGCCATCACCGGCTGGGCTGCTGGGAATCAGCCTGGGGAAGCCATCACTGGGACCGGCTGGGCTGCTGGGAGCCGGCTGGGCTGCTGGGACCGGGCTGGGCTGCTGGGACCCGGCTGGGCTGCTGGGACCGGCTGGGCTGCTGGGACCGGCTGGGCTGCTGGGACCGGCTGGGCTGCTGGGACCGGCTGGCTGCTGGGACCGGCTGGGCTGCTGGGACCGGCTGGGCTGCTGGGACCGGCTGGCTGCTGGGACCGGCTGGGCTGCTGGGACCGGCTGGGCTGCTGGGACGGCTGGGCTGCTGGGACCGGCTGGGCTGCTGGGACCGGCTGGGCTGCTGGGACCGGCTGGGCTGCTGGGACCGGCTGGGCTGCTGGGACCGGCTGGGCTGCTGGGACGGCTGGGCTGCTGGGACCGGCTGGGCTGCTGGGACCGGCTGGGCTGCTGGGACCGGCTGGGCTGCTGGGACGGCTGGGCTGCTGGACCGGCTGGGCTGCTGGGACCGGCTGGGCTGCTGGGACCGGCTGGGCTGCTGGGACCGGCTGGGCTGCTGGGACCGGCTGGGCTGCTGGGACCGGCTGGGCTGCTGGGACCGGCTGGGCTGCTGGGACCGGCTGGGCTGCTGGGACCGGCTGGCTGCTGCTGGGACCATGGCTGGGCTGCTGGGACCGGCTGGGCTGCTGGGACCGGCTGGGCTGCTGGGACCGGCTGGGCTGCTGGGACGGCTGGGCTGCTGGGACCGGCTGGGCTGCTGGGACCGGCTGGGCTGCTGGGACCGGCTGGGCTGCTGGGACCGGCTGGGCTGCTGGGACCGGCTGGGCTGCTGGGACCGGCTGGGCTGCTGGGACCGGCTGGGCTGCTGGACCGGCTGGGCTGCTGGGACCGCTGGGCTGCTGGGACCGGCTGGGCTGCTGGGACCGGCTGGGCTGCTGGGACCGGCTGGGCTGCTGGGACCGGCTGGGCTGCTGGGACCGGCTGGGCTGCTGGGACCGGCTGGGCTGCTGGACCGGCTGGGCTGCTGGGACCGGCTGGGCTGCTGGGACCGGCTGGGCTGCTGGGACCGGCTGGGCTGCTGGGACCGGCTGGGCTGCTGGGACCGGCTGGGCTGCTGGGACCGGCTGGGCTGCTGGGACCGGCTGGGCTGCTGGGACCGCTGGGCTGCTGGGACCGGCTGGGCTGCTGGGACCGGCTGGGCTGCTGGGACCGGCTGGGCTGCTGGACCGGGCTGGGCTGCTGGGACCGGCTGGGCTGCTGGGACGGCTGGGCTGGCTGGGACCGGCTGGGCTGCTGGACCGGCTGGGCTGCTGGGACCGGCTGGGCTGCTGGGACCGGCTGGGCTGCTGGGACCGGCTGGGCTGCTGGGACGGCTGGGCTGCTGGGACCGGCTGGGCTGCTGGGACCGGCTGGGCTGCTGGAACCGACTGGGCTGCTGGAACCGACTGGGCTGCTGGAACCGACTGGGCTGCTGGAACCGACTGGGCTGCTGGAACCGACTGGGCTGCTGGAACCGACTGGGAAGCCATCACTGAACCGGCTGGGCTGCTGGAACCGGCTGGGCTGCTGGAACCGGCTGGGCTGCTGGCACAGAGCCTGGGATGGGAGAGAAGTTTGGCTGGGAAGCCGGCCGTGGTATATTAGAAAAGAAATAAACTGTGGTTCAGGCCTGAGACCCAGGGAGGCTGATTTATGGAAAGCAACAGGCTTAGAAGCAGACTGGGAGATAGCTGGAGAGTGCATTGCAGGCAGATACTGGGAGACTGACCGACCCTTAAATTTAGTGGTAAATGCCAGTTTGAACTTCATCGTCTGACTCCACATCTTCCCAGTCTTCATCATTACAGGCATCATAGTCACTCTCGTCATAAATATCCTCCCAATAACTTTCCTCTTCCTCACTCTCGTCATAGGGTATAACAGGTTGATAGATATTTTTGAGGCCAACAAGTTGGGAATATCTTGGCACTGGAGGGGTAAGTTGAAATGGCTTAACAAAGCCTTGAACGACAGGAGAACTTGGAGGAAAAAATGTCGGAAGGGACTGGCCATAAATCACCCGTGAAGGTTGTTTTCAAAAAAGAAAGAAAAGAACAGGGGTCTTCCAAAAAAAGTGAGCTTCTTCATCAATGCAAGCCTCTGCCCACTCTTGTGCTTTACCCCCTAAGAGGAATATTATAACAAATCTGCTCTTCATAGAGTCTGGAGTCTGCTTGACAAAAGGAATAGAGGCAAATTTCTTACATGCGAGTAGAAAGTCAGAAAAAGTTCCCTCTTCTCCTTCATATTTTTTAACTGATGAGAGCCACTGAGCAGAGAGTTGCAGTTCACCCTGTTCAGGTGATATAGAGGGGTTAACAGCAGGCTCCTTATTGTGTGGCTTGATTATACTGTCAGGTTTGGGTGCTGTTGAATGGAGCCTATATGCTGGATAACCCAGGTGATACACATTTACTGCAGGTTTAACAGCAAAAGCCATGTTATGATAAAGGAGTTTTTAATGGAGATGAATGAAATATCATAAACAGTATAAACTGAAAGATACAACCTGGGTAAAGGCAAAGCAAAGTCCAATAAACAGGCGGAGAAGGTCTGGGCAGGCGGCAGGCAAGCAAGGTCCAAAGAGAAGGCAAGGTCAAAGGCAGGCAGCGTTCAAACAGGGTCGAGATAACAGGCCGAAGGTCAAACCAGGGAATCCACAGAGAAAGGAATTAGGAACCAGGTGGGAACAGGAATCAGGAGTCGAGGCAGGGAACACAGGAACCAGGCAGGGGACACAGGAGTCAGGAATCAGGAGTCAGGAGTCGCAAGTAAGGGGCTGGATCGGGCTCAGGAGCTCAGATAATCAAGCCAGGATCTTAGGGCAGAAACAGGCTTATAAAGGGTCATTAATTGGGAATGGAAGACACATGTGGATAATGAGGCAGGGGAGAAAGAATATATTTCAAGTCTGTCCAGAGCAGTGTCTAACATGAGGACAGAGATCCTCCAGTGGCTCACCCTGGTAATGCAGAGCCTCCCAACAACAGGGACCAGGGTTCGATTCCTGGCTGTTCCTGACACATAGTACCTATGTACGTGCTGTGTAGTAAAGGGCTCCCTCAATGCACAGTGGCAAATATGGCCCCAACTTCTAAGCAATGAACCGCAAACCAAGGGGGCTGCCACCTCAGTCCTGTGGCGAGATTGACTCAGGACCCCATTTTTACCTCCTCCACATGGACCCATCACAGGACCCAACCTCCAATACCCTCAGAATGTGTACTTTACAAAAAATTATATGGTTTATTGAGGTCTTTCTACTGTTAAGAGGTCTTGCGGCACATAATACACAGGCAGGGGGCTTTGTTCACAGAAGGTGAATAGGCACTATTTTCATTTGAAGTCCACACATACCACCTGCTTTGGTATATTATGCATATTGGTTATTAAACTGTTCAGTACACACTTGGCGTTCATATTTAGGGTGGTTTACCATTGTATGTAAGAAATTGTGTGAGATAAATGTGACAAATTGCAATATTTTTAGGCTATTTTCAGAAATCCAAAGCCTTTAGCTTTGCAGTATGGCAGTTTGGAGTAGAAAAGCATAATTACTCATTTTGGATTTGTCAGAATGTGTACTTTCCAAAAATATATGGGTTTCAGGGGTCCTGTAAATAAATATAAATAGGAAATTAAATAGTTTTTTTGTAGCTTTTACCACACATAAAACTGGCAGTGTGTTTATAAAATAGGGTAGATGTAAGCCATCAAATAAGTATCCACAAGGTAGATTTTGGGGTCTTTAGATTCCATGCAGTTCGATAAACCTATGTATGGGTATGAAACTGTTCATAGGACCCCAAACATTCATATTTCATGTTTGATTGTTTTATCTTTTTACCTAATGATATGTGGGAGATGAGATGCTGCAAAATGGAAGCTTTGAGGTGATTTTCGGAACTATCTCCAAAATTGCTAAGCTTTGTTCAGTGGACCCTAGTGTTCATATTTAGGTTATTTTACCTTGGTCCCTAATGATACATGGGAAATAATACAATGCAAACTGGAAGCTTTGAGGTGATTTTCAGAAATTAGAAAAAGTATAAAAACATGCATACCCAATTTGGATTCAATGGAATCTGTATTTTTAACAATATGTGGTTTTCTGGGGTGATTTTGCAGAACCTTGAATTACAGAACTGATAACTGGTATGGAATGTCTCCATTTTGGGGCCTAAATTGAAAGAGTACAAAATGTTCAAAAATGGTCTGGCAATTAAAGTACCAAATTGGCCAAAATGGCTGGCAGCAAAAGGGTTAAACTGAAGAATGGTGTGTATTATGGACACCTCAAGTTTATACTACATATTAACAACTGTTAGGATTAAAGTTTAATCAATAACCAGAAGGCACATAAAGTAGAAAATAAGGAGGAATTATTTAAAATAAAATCAGCATATTTTCTTTGAATACCACTACAGGAAAGTACATTTAACTTAAAAAAAAATCATTCTATACTGTCCATAGCAAAATACAATTTGCAAGTGACATTCAATTTATGGTACAGGTATTGGATCAATACCTGTAACATTCTGATTGGATTAAAAATGGTTCAATAGGATCAGTGCTGCTCCCATTGACTTCTATAGCACATCACTTTTTACTTGGCAATATTTGCCTTACAGGTTTTTGTGTTTTTTACACTTAAATCTGAATTTTTTTTTCTTTTTAGAGATATAGGAAAACTTTTCTGTAGTGGAAAAAATGAAATTCGATTGATAGTAAATGGGCCGCTTAGACATGGCCTTGACGTCAGTCCTGTTTCAACTCTTCAGCTGGCTCTGTCAACTATTTGAATATCCCTCCACCTTTAGTACATTACTTAGATGTAAGCAGGATATTATTCTAATAATATGCATTTTCTGCATAAATCCAAGCAACCAATCAGTGCAACAGTGTCTCCAAAGTGTAACATCCAACATCTTCATTCTGAGTAGGGTTTGTTAGTTATTTCTAGTGATGGGCGAATTTATTCACCAGGCATGGATTCATAGTGAATTTCCACGCTTCGCTGACTGTGAATGTTTTCTCAAGACTGCCGCGAAAATTTGCTGTGGAAAAAAAAGATCTCACATCAAAGTTGCTGCACGTCAAAATTATTCAGACACCCATTGACTTTCCTGCATTTGGACAAAAGAGTTGCTTGTGTAAAAATTTTGCACATCAAAATTACTTGGACTCCCATTGACTTTAATGCATTTGGACAAAAGCGTCTCTTGTATAAAAATTGACGTTCACATTAAAATTATTGTGTGTCAAAATTATTTTGATGCCCATGCCAATGCATTTCGCAAATGCCAATGCATTTCGCAAATTTGTCGGAGTTTCACAAATTTTGCGGATAATGGTTCAAAGCTTATGTTTGGTTAAGCAGTACAATTCTCCATGTTTTTTCTTATAAATAAAGATTATTACATTGATTTTCTATAAAACTAGTCAATAATAGACATGGTAGAAAAAAAAGCTGTTTATAGAAGGCATTTCAAACTGTACTACCCCCTCTACCCTTTTGAGTTAATGGAGAAAAATGTTCCAGTAATAATTCTCCAAGACTAATTATGAATTCTTCACTTGCACTGTAAACGACTAGCACACTAATAAGGGTGAAACACACAGGCAACTTCAAAGGATTTCTTTCATTAATTTCTCATTCTCAAATTTGCTTAATCCCTTGCATTTAGAAGGAAGAGTTCTTTGATTATGGCCACAGGGACTTTAATTGCTCACCTTCTTGCTGTCATTTGCTTAGCACTAATCAATGGACTAATAGTTGTTATAATAAAAAAGATCTTTACTGTTGATTGAACAGTTAACGGGAGGCATACGTTGAGCTGCAGTCCTCTTGAGAAATGAAAAAGAAAAATCTACTTGAAAAAAATTATTATACATAGCAATATAAAATGTTTAAATGGCAGAACTGAATATCCACCTGCTGCCTGAGGCGAATCAGACAATCAGGCTTAATGTGCACAAACCATTGCTGTCATTGGAAGAGCAGTGTTGAACACATTTATGGAGTAATTTCAGACATGGTGCTATGCCTTAAGGTGACTAAAAACACGTAACATTACTTAATACAAATAACAAATGCTATAAAAAGAATGTCCTTGCTGGAGGAATAAAAATTAGAGCCATAGCTGTTCAACAGTGATGCGCACATGGAATCATTTAAAACTTGTCCTGAAAATCGGTTCCAAAGATACTGCACCCTTTAAAAAAAATATTAGGTTGATCAGATCAGCCTGATAATAAGCTGCTGAGCAGCTTAATTAATGATTGTATAACTTTTAGTAGTCATAACACTAGGATCAGCCATATTTTGGTGAGGTAACATCATTCCAAAGTTCTAATACCAGTGGGGAATATATACTTTAGCATGAGATGGACTAACAATCAAATAGTGTTGAGTATAGTGGAGACAGAAAGTTAAATAAGACACATAATACTCAAAGAACAAGCTGCATGTAAAACAAAGGATAACCTTATCTGGGAAAAATAACATTTAATGAAAACCATCAAGCATATGTTTAGTCATATAGTGACTACATTCATTTTAATTATTATATAAAGTTCAAATAAAAAAAGTGTGTGTGTGGGGGAGGTTCACACATACATATAGCAAACTAGTATCAAGCTTGTGGAGTAGATCTATTTAATTGGAAAAAAGCTCCAGCATATTCAAATAGCAGGGAAATATGTTTATAGGCAAATGCAGCTCTGAAGCAGCCACTGGAGTTAAATTCAGTGCACAACATGCCCTCAGCAGTTTGTGTTTGTTTATTGTTTTGGCCATTGCCCCAACTAAATATTTTGTAAGTCCCAAGTTCCAGATTCCACTACTTCACAATAAAACAGGGAAAGTGAGAGGTTGCATTACACTGCGGGGCTAAGGGGAATTGGTAAATGATTCTTGAAAGTTACTTGTGCTCCTTCAATCTGTGGAATTAAGTATGTCTGTGTAAAAAATTAAATGTAAAACAACTTTATATTCATATTTGGAAGTGTTTATGTACCTTTCCTACATAAGCCCAATTGAAGAAACTAATGCCAAAAAGGGGTGTATATTGTCCCTTTACATTGCCTCACAACAGGAATATATTAAAAAGAGTTGCTGCTGATAGTATTAAAATATTTTTTTGCATATCAAGCACCAGTAAGCTTAGATTAAGATTTAAGATTTAAGATATATAAATTGATATTATTTATTTATTGCATTTATTGGCCATTGACTAGTGATGGGCGAATTTATTTGGTAGGCGCGAATTCCCGAGATTCGCTGGATATTTGCAAATTGTTCGGCGAAGCCCATCACTACCATTGACCAGTTCTTTCCTATCATATCACAAGACCAAAATGCTGGGCTGGTACATTATGACTACTAGTTAAGAATTTGCATAGGAATGTTTTTATACCATGCCTTTCTGAAATTCTATAAATCCTCTTATCTGCAGAAGAATACATGTTAAATGTACAGGTATGGGATCTGTTATCTGGAAACCTGTTATCCAGAAAGATCTGAATTACAGAAAGGCCCTCTCCCAGAGACTCCATTTAACCAAATATAGTTTTCCTTTAATAGGCTATAATTTTCAGATGTGTTGGATTCCCTGTCGGCGTATACTACATTATAAATACCATCAAACTAAAGGGTGCTCTAATGGTAATTATTTTCATAATGCTGTTTGCAAAATTGCCCAAATGACATGTAATCCAAAGGATTTCTGCATAATACAGGCAAAGCAATATTGCTAGAAATACCAAGAATAATTACTGAAATAACAGCTGCAAAGGGCACAGTACATGAATTGCTGTATATACCGCATATCAATAATCTGTAAGGCATTTAATAAACACAATTACATTTTTATTGCTTTTTATGTCTATGTAATAATTTCCCAATCTCCCCAAAATGCTATAGTGTAGGTGCATCCAGAAAGTGACATTCCCATTAACAATTAAAGCCCAGTTGTGCATCCTTAATTACAGCTCCCCCCAAAGGAAACATTCTAGTATAAAAGTACTTCATTTGACCTAAAGAAATATGAGCTGGATCTAAATGGTGATCCCCGGAGGATCTTTATAATATTTTAACAGAAAATACTCAAAGAGCTTCCACTGCAAGAATCATCTGATCACTGATCATTATTTGGTTTGTGAGGACAAACAAAGATCATTGTTTAAGAGACATATCAATGATATTAAGGATATGTTTTATGTGGGTTACCTTCCTACAAATGGAATTGTTTTACATCAGTAACTACAAAGTCATATTTGTCATTTCTCTATTTACTGCAGTTGGTAGAGCATGACGGGAGTGGATATAATCAACATCCTGAGGGTTGTAATTTGGAAAATCTTGCTGTATTGAGTCATTGTATTTTAGATTATTTTCTTTCTCCAGTCAATTGTGCTCTGTAGCAATGTCCCAATCATTGTTGACACCAGTACTCTTACCGATTAAACTACTGGGCTAGTTCAGCAGGGCCTTCAATTATATCTATTGCCAGAGGAAAAGATTTCTTATTCCACAGCAAATACTTTCACTTGTGTTTTTGTTCTCCTTAGTAACCAGTGTTACAGGAGCTGTAAGCAATTCAGACATGAGGCTGTGAGAGCAATAGGCTCAGCTGCTATCTACTCTCATTTCTTTACATGCTGCCAAGGCTTCAGGAGTTGCAGGAGATGCTAAACTCCACACAGCTTTAATATTGAACATTTCATTTCAAAGATGTTTGTATAATATCCTCCTGAGATACGTTTCTGCCATGTCCTGCCAGTTCTATATAATACTGTTAAACACATAAATGGCAAATTTTAATGCAGGCACATAAGAGAATAACAATTTGGCCTTGTTCCTATAATTTAGTTCCTCAATTTTGTCTTTTTACTAGACAAAACTTTTTTTAAAATATTGTTTATGATTTTAAAAATAGGCAACAATTACCATAATGCTCAAGCAATAGCCTCCTGAGATGCCAGCCTACTTTCTCTGTTCAATACCATTAAACTCTTAAGTGGGCCATTTCAATGCACATAGCACAACATAAAAAAAATACTTGTCTCTATAGTTTAGGTTTGATATTTTGTCTTTTCACTAGACCAAAAGATTGATCTAATAATAAAAAAAATCTTATAAATATTAATAAGGCAACAAAAAAGGTTTGTAGATTGGAGCATGAATGTTAGGTGAAGCAAAAAGGAAAATAGGACTAGGGATGTAGCGAACCGCCGCCGATGTGTTCGCGAACGCCGTTCGCGAACACCGGCATAATTTGCGAACTGTTCGCGAACTGTTCGCGAACTTCGATCATCCGAAAATCGTTCGATTCGAACGATCGAAGGATTTTAATCGTTCGATCGAACGTTTTTCGTTCGAATCGAACGAAAATCGTTCGATTTTAGCGATCGAATGGTCGAATGGGCGACCGATTTTGACGCGAACGCCTATTGGCGAACGTCGCGCGACGTTCGCGAACTTGCGGCGGACGCGAACAGTCGAAGTTCGCGCGAACTAGTTCGCCGGCGAACAGTTCGCTACATCCCTAAATAGGACGTCTTCACTTTTCTTTTAGGCTTTCTTCGGATCAAATGTTTTAACTGGTCTTTCATCAAAAAGATTCAAATAACATCAATAATTTGACCCATGGAAACCGTTTTTCCTTTTTTTAGTCTACAGAAATATCATTCACAGATTACACAGCTGAAAAAAAGCCAGTAAAAAGTATATTTAGTAGTTTGTTATATAATATATTCATATATTATGTTAGGAACTGTCTGTAAAGCGGTCCACATTTTTAGGCTGCACACTGACAATATCCAGCATGATAATCTGCTTAATATGCTAATAGAAGCTAAAAAAAAAAACCATGACCAGTTCGGTTAAGCAACTGATAAAAATCAAGGTGACCTTGTATCTCCAGACAGAAAATAGCTGATGATCCACAGCTATAAACAGTGAGCAAAGATCTCCATGCTGAGATATTTTTATTGACCTTTTCTTCGTTTTTTTCCAAGATTGTTTTGGAGCAAACCTAACTTGAATATCACCATTATAAACAGTGTTACATTTTGTGACATTATGCTTATCTAATAAATCAGCATATGCACTGTTTTGCATTTGAAAAAATGTTTGTTAATATAAACAACTATTTAGCATTATTAATACTGTTATATTTAAAGAACTTAATAGAATCCAATATTGCGCACACTCACACATCAGCAGACAGCATCGGTTTTAAAAGGGGTTATTTCCCCAACAGATCACCTAACGCATTTCGTATGTCATCACGCATACTCATAGGCATGCCTATTGTAAAAGGTTGGAGCAACCTGTTTGCACTTAATATAAATTAATACAATGCCATACCCCAGAACAAAGATGTGTAACTACTTGCACCATATAAAGCTGTACCTTCCAGTTGTGCAGTTAAGAAACTGCAAAAGCTTACAGGTCATGTGCTAAGAGAGAAATTAGATGTTCTCTCTGTTCCTTTTTGGTTTTGATAGCTTTGAGTTGTTATGAAACTATCCACTGTATGCTTATAAACCTAGGGATCCAGAAGGGCAACAAAGCAATATAAAGCAATATAAAGCAATTACTTAAATGTCTGCACCCAAACTTCCTGAAAATAGTGCTATTCTTCTTTCTCATGAAGCAATGAGGTGCATGCATTACTGTATTTTACTGTATTTTATCTGGCAGTGATGGACTTTGTCCATTCTTGTATGTATTACTTTTTTAGTTGAGCTATAATTTTAAACAAGTGGTTATATCTGTCTGTCTGTCTGTCTGTCTGTCTGTCTGTCTGTCTATCTATCTATCTATCTATCTATCTATCTATCTATATATATATATATATATATATATATATATATATATCTATATCTATATATATCTATATATATATATATATATATATATATATATATATATATATCTATATCTATATCTATATCTATATATATATATCTATAACCACTTGTTTAAAATTATAGCTCAACTAGAGCTCAGTAGATATATATCTATATATATATATCTATATATATATATATATATATATATATACAGTATATATATATATAGATAGATATATAGATATATAGATATCTACTGTAACTTTTACAATAAACTGAACAATGCTCTCCACAGCATCAATCGTGTTTTAGGAAAGCTCTTTAACTAGTCTATAGAGACTGCCTCAACTAAAGTAAGCAACAGGGTAGTTCTTGTCACCACAGACATTTATTTTTAAAGAGAATCACTACGTGAACAAGGAGGCCCTGGTGCTCTGCCCCAAGCCTTCAGCATAAGTGAGCAGACACCGCCATATTGTTTGTAGGGTAGGCACTCAAAGAGAAATTCTCAAGGCTGTAGTAGTAAAAAATTGTCTTTATTGAAGTACAAGTGTAAATTACAGCCTAACACATTTTGTGTTCTCACAACACTTAAACATAGGCTACAAAACACGTAAGGCTGTAATCCACACTTGTACTTCAATAAAGACTTTTTTTTGTTACTATTACTGCCTAGAGGATTGCTCTTTGAGTGCCTACCCTACAAACAATAGGGTAGTTCTTGTCCCAATGTACATGCACTGGAATGGAATTTTTTTGTGGACACAATAACCTTTGCCTTTATATTTTAGTGTCTATTAAATTGAAAATACATGGAAGATAAACCTTATATAACACAGTAGGGTATATTTCCACTTTAATGACATTACTGACATGTATAATCAGTCACACTAATTAGAAAGTATTCCTCAATGTTATATCTTGCTGTTCAGAAAAACAGTTTACAGTCAGAGTTGTGAAATCGGTGGAATTTTTTCTGATGATCTATGGAAAACTCCAGAAAGAATCTTTAATGCGAGACAAAAAACACAAATAATAAGTAAAAATGTTGTGAGTCTGCAGAATGGTGGATATAGTCTGTACATAGATTTTTTTTTACTCTTAGTGGCCAATTTATTAAAACTAAAATTTTTGTAGTTGAGTTTTAAAGGGGGAAAAATGTGTTTATTTCGAGATTTATTCTCTGCTAACAATTCGAATATCAAAATACTCTGATTAAAACCTGTCAAAATCATGTAAAAGTCAAAGGTAAATGGTCCCTTTAAACTTTGAAACATGTTTTATAATTTCATGGTACTCAAAAATTTCAGGCTGTTTGCGCTGGTTTACGCTCAGTATTCCAAATGATTTGAGGTTTTTGGGCGACAACTTGAAAAAGTAGAGTTTTTCAGTGTCAATTCAAAAAGTTGCAGGATTTGAATTGATGCTCTGTTTTTTCCCAATATTTTTTATCGCTGATATTTTTGAGAAATTTTTTTGATAACTAAAGCAGATTCGGGTTTGGGAGTTTAGTCGGATTATTTTTATAAAGTGAGAAAAAGTAGAATTTTAGTAAATAACTCACTAAAAGTGGCTTTCAATTTATGCAAGTGAACATTTATTTTGGAAATACTTTGAAACTAATTTGATCGATTACGCTATTCCTTCGATTCGTACGATTCAAATTCGGCTGAATATGGTCCTAATAGATCAAAAATGGACCTATTCGACCAAAAAAAACTAACTTAATTTTGGTTGATCTTTTTGAATTTGAATCTCGACGTTTTTTCAATTCGAAATTCGACCCTTGATAAATATGCCCCTTAGCTTCAGACAATCTTCAAATGCCTTGTACATAACCATAATATGGAACAGTGTCGCTGGCATTTCAAAAGCAGATGTTAAAAAAAGACAGAACATGATATTATTAATGGGGATTTGAAGTTATGTGATGGGCATAGCCCAGTAGTGCTAGTCTACAGTACTTTAATGCAGGGGGATATAAAAAGTCACAAAAACGATTGAATAAATGCACAAAAAGCCACAAATTGAATTTACCATTTTGTCAACATTATCAACATAACACAATAATAGCATCTATGTAATGTGCTGTATAAATTAAAATGTAAGAATAATTACCCTTAAAATGTTTACTATGGAATGGAAGGGGCCCTATTTAACCATCTCACAAGATGGTCACACAATTTGAAGGCCTCCTCTGTCAGTAAATTGAAAGATTATAGCATATAAAACATTAAAAACACATATAAAACACTGCTAGGACCTGAGCAAAAAATAAAAAACATTAGTGATATTTGAAGTCACAATGGGTAAAGCTAGGGATATGCATACTTAAATACAAGTGCATGTACAAAATACACTAGTAAAGTTCATCCTAACTCGTGTTTTTACATTTTTAATTAAAAATATACTTAATGGATGCTCACATAAAGTACATTTTGTGCTGAATTATAGTATGACATTGTTTGTGTTCTTACTTCTGTAAGGTCAAGAGAGTCAGTTGCAAAGGCAATGTGCACTGCTCATCTGTTAATGAAAAGCACAGAAAGAAAGGCTGTAGGATGAGTTACAAAGATTTTACAGTCCTTGGAGGACCTCCTTGACTCTTCAATAAGCAGTAGTGCAAAAAAGCTTCACATCCATTAGCTTGAAGTAGTGAAGAGGTTGTGTTACCACTATAGCATTTCTTGACTGAGTGTTAAAACCCTGTTAGGCCTTGTTATTGCAAGTAAACAGAGGCGCAAACATCCCCTTAATATCAAACACAATTTTCTTTTAGCATTTAGTGCAAGTCAACTAATTAGAGTGAAGCTTGAACCAATGACAAATTAAAAAGTGTAGTCACAGGGATTCTAGTATACCAAGTACTATGTCAAACAGAGACTGGTTTACATTTATGTGTTGATAAGACTTGGGTAGAAATGTATCTGTATCATCGTTTGTATCATAATTGACGACTACAACCACAGTTGGAGTTCGCTAAAATGGGCATTCCAACAATGCTCTTTGCACATGTGTGCAGTTTTGCTCAAAGTGCCATTGCACCCAACACGTCTGTTCAAATTGTTTTTGAACAGACGTGTTGTAAGTGCAATAAATGCACTTCACCCAGTGTTAAAATGCACAATAAAAATACGCCTAATAATTTGATGTAGCGTGTCCAGGTTTTTCTGAATTTTTTGCTAAATTGCGGCCAAAATTGCACTTTGCTCACTGCACTGGTGTTCATAACTGTCCAAACATCTTTCTTTTTTATAGGGCACAAAAAAATAAGGATGAAGTTTAACTTCAACATATCCATGCATTATACATCTTCAGATTGCATTGGAAACTCTCATGAGACAAATACTGTCAAGGAAAATGATTAGTCTTGTCTCCAGACAAAGCAAACAAACATTCTTATATATATTCCACTGTATGACTTGCCACAGTGTGAACAATTGCTATGGATTACTGTACAGATACAAAAATAATTCTTAACATCCAATCATTTCTACTTCACCAGTCTATATCTTGTAAAGCATGCAGACAAGTAACTGACAAAACTGTATTTTTATTATGCATCAAACGAATAAAGGTGAAACTTTTTCCTAATCAGTTTTAGAACAACAGCATTAAAAAGCAGCACATTAACATATTCCCATAAAGCAGCATTGTAAATCTAAATTAAGCACGTCTAATCACATGGTGATTACTAATATGTAATTAGTAAGTTGCATCAATTTTGTGTATTTTAATGACTTTTGAGTCTATAACTGTGATGAACACATTATGGCTTATTATTTCCATAAATAGCTAAACTCAAACAGAAAACAGACGCCATTCCAATGAATGTCTGGTTAGAAGTACATTTCTAATAGCAATAAACCTGATGGGATACCTGGAAGGTCTTTTCAGACAATAAAGTGACTGGCGAGATGCAGGCAATTGTTTATAATTATGCATATTTACATGTAACTAATAATATCTCTCTCTCTGTGAACTTTTAAAACTACATTAACACATTCCATCGGACACCTGCTGGGTCCTGAGTTAATGTCCTTCTCTGGCACCATTCATGCAGTTTGCAGGTAAGCAGGTTAATTGGCTCCTGATTAATTTGACCATAGTGTGGATGTGATAGGGACCTTGGATTGTAAGCTCCACTGGGTCAGAGACCGATGTGAATGATGTGTTGGTGTTATATAAAAAATAGATTTACCAAACTGCACATTGTTCTAGCCTAGAATATGTCTCTAAGGTTAAAAATGCTTTATTATATTGGCTTGATCTGTACAGTCAATATAGGCAGGTGAGGCTTTGGCATACTAGAGAGCCTTTTTAACATGCCAGACTTTCCTTGAGATTGACTGCAAAATAAATCCTAAACTCGCAATTGTTTTGTGCAAAAAATCTGTTTAGCGGTCCCACGTCATTAAAGATGAATCTTATATAATCTTCATAATCTTAAAGAGACTGGCAGAGTGCCCCGGGGAATATGACTGGCCGTATTCAAACACAAGTGTTATTTGCCTCATTTAGAATCAGCAAAAACAGAGCATTCCAAATTATAGGAAGGCTGTCCCCCAAAAGACTCCATTTTTATCAAAGAATTCAACATTTTAAACAAATTTTTGTTGTCTCAGTAATAATACAGTACCTTGTACGTAAGCCTAACTAAGATATAATTAATACCTACAGGAGGCAACATAATTCTATTGGGTTTCATTCATGTTTAAATATTGTTTAAAAAATTATACCCCCAAAATGAATACTTAAGCAACAGTTAGTTTATATCACATTAAGTGGCATATTAAAGAATCTTACCAAACTGGTATATATATTTAAGTAAATAATGCCCTTTTATATCTCCTGCCTCGAACCACCATCTTTTGCCTTGAACCACCATCATAATGGTGCTGCCTGAGAGATCACCTGACCAGAAATACTACAACTCTAGGGGGCAGATTTACTCGAAGTACTGTCTCTTTAAAAAAAACTTCGACTTCATACTTCGCCACTTTAAATATTACTTCGATATTCGAAGTCAAGGATTTAACTTCGATGGTCGAATATTGAGGGTTAATTCACCCTCGATATTCGACCCATATTAAATGTGCCCCTTAAACTTTCTGTTTTGCATTTCCTAGATGTCACTGCACTTCTCACCTACTCCCTCCTAACTGTCTATAACTGTATAGCCTATGCATGGGCATATGCATCAGGTCCTCATTTCTGGCATTTACATTAGAACTGAGGATGATGAAAATCTTGTCTTCATCAGGAAAGTGCAAATGAAATTATGCATTTAGCAGTGCAGTGTATTGCAAATCTTAACACCTGTTCTGCAGTTTTGTTAAATATTTTGTTGCAAAACATGGTTTGCTATTGCGAAATGGTATTATATACACTACAAACATTCGCAAAATCTAAAATTAGTAATTGATATCTTACTGTGGTGTGAGGGGCAAAGTGTTCACAAAGGCAAATGTTTTCACTTTGCAAACATTTATTTGTATTGTGAATGAATTGCGAATAATTTTTGCACTAGAGACCAATATTACATACCCCCTATGTTTATTGTTATCCCTGTGGAAGATGATAGCCATTTTTGGTAGATCAAATGTAGCATTTATTACTTAGACCACTTTTCTTTAAATCATTTATATAATAATAAATATATTCTTCAGGGAAAAGTCTTACAGATGTAACAACGAGATGTTAAAATGGTGCTATAAACTATAAACTTCATGTAATCCAGGGAAGTGGTTTTTATTATATAGGTCTTCTTAGGTATTTTCACTCGGGTATCTTATGAAAGGAAATATGTTTTCATGTTTCTGTTTTGCCCTCCTAATATAAATGAATACACATTAAAGGAATTGTTCAGTGTAAAAATAAAAACTGGGTAAATAGATAGGCTGTGCAAAATAAAAAATGTTTCTAATATAGTTAGTTAGCCAAAAATGTAATGTATAAAGACTGGAGTGATTTGATGTATAACATGTCAGTAAGACACTACTTCCTGCTTTTCAGCTCTCTTGGTTTACACTGACTGGTTACCCTGGCTACCAGGCAGTAACCAATCAGAGACTTGAGGGGGGGCCACATGGGTCATTTCTGTTGCTTTTGAATCTGAGATGAATGCTGAGGATCAATTACAAACTCACTGAACAGAAATGTACCATGTGGCCTCCCTTCAAGTCGCTGACTAACTCAGACTTATAGAGCTGAAAAGCAGGAAGTTGGATTCTGGCTGTTTTATTAGACATTCAGTCACTCCAGCCTTTATATATTACATTTTTGGCTAACTAACTATATTAGAAACATTTTTTATTTTACACAGCCTATCTATTTACACCGTTTTTATTTTCACACTGAACTATTCCTTTAACATATTAGCAAAAAAACATATTAATATCAAATACTTTTTGTGAGAATTCCAGAGAGAAAAAAGGCAGCAACAGTTTGTTGGTAAAGTCAAGTTAAATAGGCAAGAAAGACAGCTGCCAATTTTTATACTTGTTAAAAATATAGTAGAAACTTTCAGCTAGACAGAAGATTGTAGTTCTTGCATTTCCTCAAAGGATATGAACAGAACTATGCGATGATCCACTGGGAAATTTTAAGCAAAACACCATCTGCACCTATGCACTTCCTTGCTACATTTATGGATATTTAACAGCAGTCAGTCCATCATGTGGGTCAAATTCATACTTGCTAAGCATATTTTATATAGAACATATTACAGATCCCTTAAGCACACCATCTGTAATGAAAATCACTGACTTGTGAAAGTAAATATTAATATTTCCAAGTATCAATTCAAATATGCTGACATGTAAAAATGATGCAAACCATAATGGAATAACTTTTCTGGTTTAGTTGTCCTAGACTTTGATTATCTGGTTATTCTCTATCATATCAATACTCATGATTATGTTTGCAGTAGTATATGACAAAATGTTGGTTTGTGGAATCTGCATAATAAAATCACATTTTCTACCCCTATTTTCATGTAATTCTTTAAATATAGAATGCAATGCAGTTTTGGGCTCCAGTCCTTAAGAAGCATATTAATGAGCTTGATAGAGTCCGGAAACATGCCACTAAACTTGTAAGAGGAATGGAAAATGTAAACTGCAAATGTAAACTAAACAAACAAATACAAAAAGTATTGTAGAAGTGATACCTATATTGGCTAACAATAAAAATATATTACAAGCTTTCGGTGCACCAAGGCCCCTTCGTCCGACAAAATACAAAGGAAAGCTAGAAAGGCACAGCATATATTCTGTTAGATCAGTGAAAGGTATTCATGGGCAATAAATTAGGAAGTTACAGATAGATAGAGATCAATGGTAGTGATAATACAATGAATTAGGGTGCGTTGTAAATAGTCCAGGAGTCTGGATTCAGTCAGGTCGCATAGTGTGACATGAAACCTGACCCACCCTAGGTTATCATCAGGAATTGATATGATAGAGAATAACCAGATAATCAAAGTGAAAAAAAAAACATGAACATGACTATATGTTTTAACCAGCAAGAGAATAAGTCAACAATTTCCTTTTTTTTTACTTGTTAGGTCATTTCTACTGTACAAACACTATGGGGCACATTTACTTAGCTCGAGTGAAGGAATAGAATAAAAAATACTTCGAATTTCAAAGTATTTTTTTGGCTACTTCGACCATCGAATTGGCTACTTCGACCTTCGACTACGACTTTGAATCGAACGATTAGAACTAAAAATCGTTCGACTATTCGACCATTCGATAGTCGAAGTACTGTCTCTTTGAAAAAAAACTTTGACCACCTACTTCGCCACCTAAAACTTACCGAGCATCAATGTTAGCCTATGGGGAAGGTCCCCATAGGCTTTCTAGCCAAATTCTGAATCGTTCAATCAATACAGTAGATTAAAATCCTTCGAATCGTTCGAACGAATAGTGCTAAATCCTTCGACTTCAATATTCGAAGTCAAAGGATTTAACTTCGATGGTCGAATATCGAGGGTTAATTAACCCTTGATATTCGACCCTAAGTAAATGTGCCCCCAAATGTAACAGTTAGCTCAAAATACAAAATTCTGTTTATTATGCTGATCCCAATACAATTTCCTTGTCTAGTCTCTGTGACCTTAGAAAGATATTCCCTCATTGTCCTAGCAATCTGAATATTGTAGAAATGTAGGTCTTGACAGCTGTAATTGTTTTTCAAACCCCTGAGGTGGAAGCAACATGTAGACTACACAAAATTGTTATTATATACTCATAATACATTATTGTCTACTGTAAACTTCTTTTCTATCCACCCTTCTTGTCTACCGTGATGATTTCAATTAACTTTAAAAGAAAAGTTCAGTGTGAAAATAAAAACTGGATAGATAGCCTGTGCAAAATAAAGGTTGTTTCTAATATGTTTAGTTAGCCAAAATTCAATCTATAAAAAGGCTGGAGTGAGTGGATGTCTAACAGAACAGAACCCAACAAGCTCTCTAACTCTGAGTTAGTCAGCGACAATAAGGGGACCCCATAGCACATACCTGTTCAGTGAGTTTGGAATCGATCCTTAGCATGCAGCTCAGATTCAAAAGCAAATAATTATGACCCATGTGATCCCCTCACATCACTGATTGGTTACTGCCTGAGAGAGAGCAGCAAAAGCAGTACGGTAAGTAGAATTCTGGCTATTCTGTTAGACATCCAATCACTCCAGCCTTTATAGATTTCATTTTTGCCTAACTAAGTATATTGAAAACATCTTTTATTTTGCACAGACTATCTATTTACCCAGTTTTTATTTTTATATTGAACAATTCCTTTAACATTTTAAAATATTTTAATATAATATATTATAGCTATATTTGATTAAAAAATGATATCCTTTGTATCATCCATATTCTTACCAGTGGCAATAAATACCTTAAATAGAATGTGTGTAACTGTTGCTACTAAAAGGTTCAGTGCCCAAACACTATTCACTTTTTTGAAGTTAAATTTATCTGTGTAATTTATTTCAGAGTGTTCCAATGCTTTGTCACAGAGCTCTAACTCAAATTATTTTACTAGTTTTTCAAAAGCAGAAAAAAACAGTGAATACAATTATCTGTATTATCATGGGATAACTACTGCTGAAATGTTTCTACAGAAGATTGGAAAACGAGTTGTAGTACATGTTCCCTGAAGAGGAAGCTTTTCAACTAAATGTATCACTGTTTAGTGCACATTCCCCTTATTGTTTTAAGATTGTGAATCAAGGTACATGGATATACATTTACAAGAAATTGTCAACTGTACAGCTTCAGCAAAAATAATTAAATATTATATTTGGCACACAATGCCCTCCATAAACCTTTGACGTCAAGGCACAAATTGTTTTGTGTTGTATAAATTAAATATGCCTGCTTTATTTGTGCCAGCTGACCAAAATATTTGAGTGGTTTTATTTACTTGGACAACACACTTTATCTTCCAGATAGAGCACCACTTATTTTGTCGTGACAAATGTACAAAATTACGAAGACAGAGAAAAATATATCAGGAATAACTAAAGGCTATGATTACCTGACAACATTAGCTAGTTTGCTGTTCTTTCATACGAATTCCTTCAGTTGAGTAATGTAAACCTTCAATTACATCATTTGCTTCAAAGATTTTAACTTTGATTTTGTATTTGCATTTTTAAGGGTGTTATAAATAATTAGAATCAATCTGAACCAAGTTATTTTCTTTGGTAATCGGTACATTATAACCATCAGCAGTACAAGCATCTCTGTAAATATTCTTTATTTACCACGTAAGCAATTTTCTGAACAGTTGAACTACTGTATATATATATATATATATATATATATATATATATATATATATATATATATATATATATATATATATATATATATATATATATATAATCTACAGTCTGGTCATTTCCCTATGGGACCAGACTGTAAATTATATCCTTATAAATGGCGCGTTCTTGCGTCAGAACGCGCCGATTATAAGACAGAGAGCACTTGCCACTGCTCTCCCTGTAGTTGTTACTCCACTCTGCCCCCCTTCCATCTAATTTCCTAGACCAGCTAACGCGCTCCTCCTAACATACTCGCAAGTCATCCAGTCTTTACTTTCTTCTCTCCTTGCCCCTCCGTGTCGGCTCCGTCTAGTGCCTCACGTGATGACGTTCCCAGCTCCCCCCTCGCACGCTCCGTCTCCGTCCCCTCCCACCATCTCAAGTTTCGGTTCCTCACATCAAAAAGAACTATATATATAGATATATATAGATATATATATAGATATATATAGATATATATATATATATATATATATATACACACACATATATAATACTAATTCAAAATGCACAGCCCAGTTGAATCCTTTCCCTCATATTTTCTGCAAATGGAATATTCCATTCCACTTCCATTCCACTTCCATATTGAATTAGAAACACTTCCAAGATTTGGGGGCACATTTACTAATGGTCGAATATCAAAGGTTAATTAACCCTCAATATTCGACCGTCAAAGTAAAATTTGAATATTGAAGTAGAAGGATTTACCGCATTTCCTGCAATCGAACGATCGAAGGAATGATTCAAAGGATTTTAATCCATCGATCGAACGATTTTCCTTCGATCAGAAATTTGTTAGAAAGCCTATGGGGACCTTCCCCATAGGCTAACATTAATGCTCGGTAGGTTTTAGGTGGCGAAGTAGGGGGTCAAAGTTTTTTTTAAAGAGTCAGTACTTCGACTATCGAATGGTCGAATAGTCTAGCGATTTTTAGTTCGAATCGTTTGATTCTAAGTCGAAGTCGAAGGTCGAAGTAGCCAATTTGATGGTCGAAGTAGCCAAAAAAAAGTTCGAAATTCAAAGTATTTTTTCTTCTATTCATTCACTCGAGCTAAGTAAATGCGCCCCTTGATGTAAAAATACATCTAAATACATCTGTGGCAGTACAGTTTAATTTTTTTGCAGCCTGTTATTCCTAGACTTTGATATATACATTCATGTATAATAAAGAAACAATTTCTTGATGCCTTAAGGATTAGGGATGTAGCGAACGTCGGAAAAAAAGTTCGCGAACATATTCGCGAACTTGCGTCAAAAATGCGAACGGTTCGCGAACGTCGCGAACCCCATAGACTTCAATGGGAAGGCGAATTTTAAAAGCTAAAAAAGACATTTCTGGCCAGAAAAATGATTTTAAAGTTGTTTAAAGGGTGCAACGACCTGGACAGTGGCATGCCAGAGGGGGATCAAGGGCAAAAATGTTTCTGAAAAATACATTGTTGACACAGCGCTGCGTTTTGTGCTGTAAAGGGCAGAAATCACACTACCTCACTCAGGTGATGTTTCTGGACACGGAATGTGAAAAAGCTCACACAGCTAGGTGGCACTTGGTTAAAGACTGGGCAAACAATGCCTGCAAGGGCAACGTATACAGTAGTGGGTACGGAATATATTATTGCTGCTGTAAAAACATCACTCAGGTGATGTTTACGGACACGGAATTATTATTGTTATTTAGACAGAATGTGAAAAAGCTCACACAGCTAGGTGGCACTTGCATACCTCCCAACTGTCCCTCTTTTGACCACTCAACCCCCTGTCCCTCTTTTGTACTGGAAAGTCCCTCTTTTCTCTGCACTGAACAGCCAGAAAAAAAAACAGTTTCTAACTTAATTAGCTTTTGGCAGAGAGCTCAGAACAGCTAACAGGTGCAAATAAGATACTTTTTTTTAACAATTTTGACTCTGGTTGGTGCTGGTAGTGGTGAACTACTAGGAGGAGCAGCACACCAGTCCCACTCCCCAATACAGCTAGACTAATAGCACTGGGCTCTTATAGTAGCAAAGTAAAAAAACAAAAAAGAAAATAAAAGCAGTCCTTACAAGGACTATTGGGTTATTACAGCAGTCAGCAGATGAGATCAGAAGAGATCAGTGCCCACAGCAGGCAGCTACATACAGAGCACTGCAGTAGAAGGTAGATTACTAGCCAGCAAAGCTACCTAACCTAAAATGTCCCTCAAATCCCTGCAGAGTTCTGTCCCTCCAATACAGAGCAGTATCAAGTAGATTACTAGCCAGCAAACTTACTATCAACTGTCCCTCAAATCACTAACAGCTCTCTCCCTACACTAGCTCTTCCAAGCACACACAGGCAGAATGAAAAAACGCTGCAGGGCTTCAGTTTATATATGGAAGGGGAGTGGTCCAGGGGGTGTGGGGGTGGTCCAGGAGGGAGAGCTTCCTGATTGGCTGCCATGTATCTGCTGGTCTGGGGTGAGAGGTCAAAAAAAAGCGCCAGCTAAGGCGAACCCAAAATGGCGTTCGCGAACATTCGGCGAGCGCGAACAGTCGATGTTCGCGCGAACAAGTTCGCCGGCGAACAGTCCGCGACATCCCTATTAAGGATTACATATGCCACTGAAAGCATGATAATAGTCATGTTAGATAACATTATAAAAGGTATAAATTACACATAAATCATGTGGAACATTTATTTGGTATTTCACATGTCCCAAGTATCATTAAATTGAATAAACTTAAATTTCCATTGCTGCCAATAAAAGAATAATGGCAAGAAGAATTAGTCGAATATCACATTATTATACTATTATTTAGCTCTTTAAAGCATTAAGAATGAATCAATATATCTATTTAAATGTTAAGCTTTAACATAGACAGTTTTTTTTGTATATTCTTTATTTAATCAATAAAAAGGCATTTCTTTTACATTTGACCATCAAAAAGCAAGGAAATGGAATCCAAGGTAATAACAGCGAGTTAGTAGTGTCATGTCACGCAACACATACAAATTATTGCTCACAGTAACAACATTAACTTTTTTCGGTTCCAAAAAAGTCAATGCCAAGTTATACAGGTATACAATCATGTAATTGAATATGTTTAATACTGGTAGTTACTTGTCCAATCCTTTCACATTATGGTAAACATTTTAACGTTTGAACGTTTGAATGACGTAAATGATTAATACCTTTTGCTTTTGTAAGTAGAGATTAATAAAATATAAGAGAGAAAAGAAAAAAACAGAAGAAACTCAATTCAAAAGAAGAATAGACTAAAAGATCATTGGAGAAGAACACAAAGAGGAATAAAGGGTGCTCAGTCATTCCCAGAAGCCATATTAAACAACCATAGATGTTTAGGACTGAAAAACCAGAAAAACCTTATTGTTAAATTAAAGTTTTTGTCAGAGAAAAGAAAAAGAAGCTCTTAGTCCAGTTAATGGTGAGAATGGGACTCGTATTCCATCAGTATGACCCATGTGGACCAGGTTTTGACAAATAAGTCTTGCTTGTGTGTAGCTTAATAGTTCTTCCATTATCATAACAGAACCTATTTCTGCCCACCATTCTGTGACAGCATGGGGACTGGTGTAATGCCAGTGTCAGGGTATCACAGCTCTGGCGGCACTGAGACAATAACCAATAAGTGTCTTTTTGTGCAACACAGACAGTTTTAAATAATTGTAAATTAAAGAGATACAGACACCAGAAATTTTTTAACAGCATCATAGCATTGTTTTTGCATGTCATTTATAATTTTGCCATAAAAGTGTATTTACATTGATACATGATGCTTTTACATTACCTATCTGATCCCCATGTTTCTCTATGAGGAGGCTTCAATATTTATGCAGCACTAGTCGGTTAGAATTAAAAATTCTAACTGACAGATGGTGAACGGACAGTCAGTTTGGCAAAACAGTCAGGTTTACGAACTTCAAGTACCAATTACTTACAGAATAGACCTGTGTCAGTGAAAAACAACCAACATGACATATAGGTAACTTTAATGGACCTATTAAACCTTACATTTTTCTGTTCGGGTATATAAATGGGGAAAACTCAAATTTTTAGAGGAGAAAAAAACAAACATTTTTGGAGATTTATTATGCTCCAAAGCTGCTAAAATTTTAATCTGAAAATACTTCATCTAAAACATGTTAAATCATGTAGAAGTCAATAGCAGATGGTCCCTACAACAATTAGAATATGTTTTTAACTTTCAGGATTCTCAATAGTTTTGGACTGTTTGTGCTTGGTTTTGTTTGATGACCCAATGCAACACTTGGCAGGTTATGAAAGTTTGAACACATTTCTGGGAGTTTTAGGGCAATGTTTCAGTTTTGCTAATTAAAGCCACTCACGGTTAGCGATGGAGCCTTCTAATAGTGTCAGTGCAACGCGAATATTGTACAAGACCGAAGAAAAAAAAGTTGCACTCAACAACTCAATGTGGTGTACGCTGAGGTAACTCCAAATATTTATTCATGCGGAGTACAAAAAAACCAAACGTTTCAAGGGCCATCTGCCCCCTTCACCAGTGATGTACACAAACCTTGAAACATACACCGCATTGAGTTGTTAAGTGCAACTTTTTTTCTTCTTCGGTCTTGCTAATTAAAGGACATGTAAACCCCCACACAAAAATTTTATCAGTGAACAGCCTCTTTGAAATCTTTAGATACCTGCCACTCTGGTTGTTAAAAGGTTAACAGTAAGGCTGCAGCATCCCCTTAATCACTTAGAATTCCTTCTCTTCCTCTAACCCACTCTGCCCCCTCCCTCGGGAATTTACTTTGGATGTTGTCTACTGAGCATGCTCAGTTCTTCTCAACTCAGATTACTAAACACACCCTCTAGTCTAACAGCCAGTGAAGAAATAGCATTGCTGGTTCCCATAGAAACTCTAGCTGTCTGATCCTATTTTTTTCTCCTAATCACCTCTCCTGATCTCAGCTTAACCATTACAGTGTTCAAGCCCAGCAGAACTATTTATCAAAGTATTCTGTGGCTGTGTAAACCTGCATTCTGCATTGAATGAACCTTACAGCATACATGTCCTGTTTGCAGATGTCAATGTTACTGATGTGTAATAGTGAAAATAGCAGCCAGATCAATGCTGCTATTTGTTTTAGGTAAATGTGATGCTGCTGGCAAAATGGAGGGGTATATGTAGGGATGGGCGCCATCTCCCATTGGAGTCTATGGGCATCATTTCCATGGCAATTTTGGTGAAAAAAATCGCTCATTCCTAGGTATATGCAGTACAAATGATGTGGCTTGGGTGGGGAAGATATGCCCAACTTATATACATGACAGGAAAATGTAGCCTTCACATGTCCTTTAAGCTGAAATTGTGCTTTAAGCAGCAAGTGACAGTTCTCCCAAGAGACTTGTTTATCCTTAATGATTACAATTGTATCTTTGCTTATCCTAAATTGTGACAAATGTACCAAAGTGCAGCTGCTCAGTGATCTCAGTGATATACCGCCCATAGACTCCAATATATTGTTAAAAAGGGAGGGAGTCCATTGACTTCAATGCATTTCATAAATTTTTGGTGAAGCAAAACGGGACAGATTTGGCCGTTACTAAATGTGACCATTTTTAAGATAAAAAACCCAAAAACCCATAATTTCTTGGTTTTAATATCTTTTATTGATAAAACACTGATATATTAAACAGCACTTTACAGCTTTATTGATTGTTCACAGTCTCTGTCCCATTGTTGCTTACGATCTAAGTCCCCTATAACATTCAATCTCAATAAATGATCATTATTGTTTGAAGTCAATGAACCTACATGTATATAGATTGTAGGAGTAATTGTAATTAAACTATGCAAGTGCAGAATGTCAAGGATTAGGCAGCGGGCACTGTGGATGTAGAGGAGGAAGGTGAGTCCTTGATGCAGGCAGTAACAGGGTGACAAGGGCGTGGTCTGTCAGAGTGGAACAGGTGCAGGAAGAAGAGGGCCAGGAGCAGACTGGATAGGAGTGGGATCGAGCAGGTGTAGAACAGGAACAGAATCGATGGGACAGGATGGTGTGGACATAGAATCAGAACAGGATGGTGCAGGCGTAGAGTCAGATTAGATAAGGGAGCAGAAGAACAGGACTGGAGCAGAATGACAGTACTGGATAGCAGGAGAGGACAGATAGCAGGAGAGGGAAAGATAAAGATCATGCCATACAGACGAGATTCAGACAGGAGCAGGAAAGACAGGTGCAAGGTAAGGTCAAGGCAAGGTCAGGTTTGAAGTAAGGAGCAGAGCAAGATTCAGAATAGCATAGAAAGCTAGACAGGGCAAGGTAAAATCAAGGTCAAAGCAGGCCTGGAATCTGATTAGGAAAAGGCAAGGCAGGATTAAAGCAGGACTGGAGGGGAAGGCAAGGCAGATCAAGGTCAGAACAAGGCAAGGGAAACAAGGCAAGGAAAGACAAGGAAAGTAGGATAGAGCAGGAACCTTTAGCTAGGGATGATGTAACACTGCTAGTATTGAAACCAATGCTCAGGCAAGGAGTGTATGTAGGGCTGGCATTAAATAGGGCAGAGTCAGCCCTGATTGGCTGACTGCAAATCAGGTTGCTGCTGGGCTAGGGCTGCAAAGGCCAGGTAACATATAGTGAGCAACCCTACAGGATGCTCACCTGGCCCAGTGGTTAAATCATCGAGCCAGAAGCTCAAAGGTCTCCTGGCTCAAATCCCAGCAGAGCCTGATAAGGGAATAGTATCTCCTTGCATTCAGTGTCCTAGGTGGAGTGAAAAACCTAGGATCCCAGTACTACATGGCAGCAACACTAAGCACTACACCACAGTGCTTGTCCACAATTTGTTTAATTTGTTTAATATTAATTAAAAAGCTTCTATAAGCTGTAATGCCTTATGCAATTTTTCAATAGACTAAAATAAATAAAATGTCTGCAGATATCCTTGTTCCCACATAAATCTCATTTATAATGCTCTAATTTTATGGTTCTCTCATACAGTCTTGGTCATATCATTCAGGAGTGTTTTGGACAAAAATGCTTTTAATATATGGAAGGGAATATTTGTGGTTGCTTTATACTTTGATTCGTTCACTTTGTAGCCCTACTGAGGATTGACCTAATAACTAGAATTTTTAGCCAGGCTTTCAAATGAATAAAAACTACATAAAATATATGATGGCATGAAAACTCTTAAACATATGCAAAATGTCGGAGGGGAGCTGAAAAGGCAACAAAGCCGTGCAACAGTCTATAAATAACCAAGTAGAAATTAAATGATTGCAGCAACTGAAAGAACCAACTGAGCACAACAACAGGTGTTACCCAATCAGGGAGGTATTTAAACCTCAAACAAAAGATGCATTTCTGAAGAGAAAGCCAGAGCAAGGACATGGTAATGAAAGACAGCTCAGTGCACAGATCTGGCAGTTGCCATGATAACGAGCTTCCACTTAAACCTACATTTTCTATAAAACACCACTGCACTCTGACTTCTTAACATTACAGATGTGTACATTTATTCCATTTAGAGATCTGAGACATTTTTTACTGTTTTATTTTCATCTCAGAGCACTGTGATCAAAAAATATATTCATAAAACAAAATGGGTTTAATTAAACTAGTGTGTTATTGCCAGGCAGTAAGCACTTAAATACAGTACAGAAAGGCATGGGAGGAAAAGAGGAAATCTAGACGTAGTTGACTAGTAAATGAGCTGACAGTAACAATTTATGAATGAAATAAATATGTATGCACACACACCCCTCGATTAACTAGTGGCAATCATGTTATATATTGAGTTTTGCTTTATGGAACAGAAAAATGGGGGGGGGGGGCAAGGTTAGAATCACTGTTGATTGCTACTTAATCTCTTTGCCCTTGAGAAATATCTCTGCTATTCAGTTTTTCAAACCAAGCTGCTTCCAACTTTGTAGCAGTGTGGCAGAGGTAAAAGAAGATTAAGTAACTAAAGTAATATGCTATTTAGCTTTTAACATGCTTGTGTGGAGTATAGTTTTATTTTCTCTATATTTCTTCTCTTGTTATTCACATATCCATTGAATGTTCACTGAAATTTGGCAGTGGTATATTGCAGCAAAACTGTCTACTTAAAAAAAAAACTATAGTCTCTGTGGTCAATCCTTTGGGCTTAATTAAAATATTTGCTGTAGATGTGCTGCTTTTGCAAACCATTTAACAAGCATATATATTTCAAAAGTAAAATTGGCCTTTTCAAATGAGTAATTTAGCAATCTTATATTGCATACTATAATAAATGTGAAATTGTGATTCTATTTGCCAGAACAATTTGCATTATATTTATGACAAAGCAAACACCAGAAGAAAAACAGAAAGGAAATAATCATTACAGTATTTTTTTAATTGTTAGCCTATCAGACAAGTGTTTTTTTCTTAGTCTACATGCATTTTGCAAAGGTTTGCCTCTGCTGGTATAAAAACTACACATTTTTATATTACCAAAATAAGTGTCCCATTTACTAAGGGGCAGATTTATCAAGGGTCGAATTTCAAAGTGAAAAAACGTTGAAATTCGACCATCAAATAGGTGTAGTACGATAGTCGAAGTCGAAGGTTTTTTCCTTAAAATTAAAATCGTTCGATTGCACGATGAAATTCTTACTATTTAATTGTACGATTTTACAAAAAAAACTTCGACTTCTCAAAACTTAGCCAACGGCTCATATGGGTTATAGGTGGTTCCCCCATAGGCTAAACAGCAATTTAGCAGGTTTAAGGTGGCGAAGTGTCGAAGTCGAAGTTTTTTAAGGAGACAGTACTTTGATTTTCTAATGGTCAAATTTGTGATGTTTTTTCAATTCTAATCAAACTTTGGCTTATTTGATGGTCGAAGTACCCAAAAATTACTTCAAAATTCAAACTTTTTCAATTCGAAAATTCATTTTGACCCTTAGTGAATGGGCTCCTAAGGGTCGAAGTGAATTCTAAGTGAATTTTTGAATTCAAAAACTTCGAATTTCGAAGAAATTTTTGGGACCATTGAATAGGCCAAAATTCGATTAGCATTGAAAAACTTTAAATATTCGAGCATTCGAAAATCAAAGTACTGTCTCTTTAAAAAACTTCGACTTTGACACTTCGCCACCTTAAACCTGCCAAATTGCTATGTTAGCCTATGGGGACCTCCTAGAACCTATAGCCAGTATTTGGCTTTTTAGAAGTCAAAGTTTTTTTTTTTGAAAATCGTTATATCGATCAATTAAATCTTTCAATTCAACCGATTCTACAATTTCTAGGATTGATCAAACGATTTGAATTCGATTGAAAACAGCTAAATTCACTCAAGAAAAAACTTTGATGGTCGAATTTTGAAGTTTTACCACTTCGACCCTTAATAAATGTGCCCCTAAGGGTCAGATTTATTAAGGGTCGAAGTGAAAATTCTAATTTTCAAAAAATGTTTACTCTCAAATTCGAATTGCGAATTATCGAAACTCGATTTGTGTTTTAATTGGAATTCAAATTTCAAGATTTATCATACTCTGGCCTTTAAGAACTTGAATTCGACTATTCCGCACCTAAAACCTGCCGAATTACTGTATAAGTCAATGGGAGAGGTCCAGGGATCAATTGTTAGCATATGTCTCAAGTGTTTTTTTTCTCATGTAGATGCATTTTTGCAAAGGTGTGCCTCTGCTGGTATAAAAAACACACATCTTTATATTCCCAGATTAAGGGGCAGATTTATTAAGGGTTGAATTGAAAATTTTAATTCAAATTTGAATTTTCAATTTTTTTTGGTCGAATTGTGAATTATCCAAACTCAGTACGAGCTTTAATTGGAATTTAAATTTCGAGGCCATAGGGCCCTTTGGAGGCTTCCCCCTAAGTGGATTGCCCAATGTAGCAGAAAAATCTTCCCCTGCGTTATCCCACTACTGGGTTGGCCCTGAAGCAATTGTATGGGACATTGCTAAAGCCTTTGTACAAGGGAACTTATATTTTGTTAATAAAAACTACTTGAAATTACATAGAAAACTAAATAACCAGGACCCGGAATGGAACTCAATGCCTGCAAGACTAAATTAATTACAGATATTAATCAGAGACGAATCAGCACAACATAGCATTAGCCTGAACTCAGCTTAATCTACTACTCACTGAAAAGCAGTCCCTGAATATAGGAGTTATATAGATCTGCCTTGTGGTATAATAATGGGGATAAAAATGGCAAACTACTGATGATGCTGACTAGAATCAAGACCCCTTAAACTGTAATTGAGGGCAGAGGATGGATATCTTTTAAATAACCGTGACCTAATTGTGGACCATATTTGTAAGTATTTCCAAAATATTTGTCTCAATTCCTTCTTTCTTTCTAACCAACCAACATTTTTTTTGATTTAATAGTTGTTTCCAACCATCGGAGGGTGGAGCCTGCACCTCCGATGGGGGAAACAATTATGATAGGTGCCCTTTAAATTTCTTAAACAAGGGAGTTAATGTGAAAAGGTAATTGGATAAGCATCCTTCTCCTTTTGCAATTTCTCTTCTCCGATATCTGATCTAAGTCGTGAAAAGCTATTATGTTTAATTATTGCTGTTTAGTGCAGTTAGGAAATCAACACCATATACCAAATTTTTAATTAAAACAATATGTGGAGGGGTTGTCTAGTACAAGCCCAACTACAAGCTATTTTTATACACTGGAAACTACGAAAATGTTCCTTATTGCAGATAATAATTTTTCCATTCCATTATACTGTTTATTGTACCTGCTTATCTTCTACCTTACAGATTACTAAGGACCTCTTAAGTACAGCTACACTGTGCAGAATTCTAACTATAGGCAATTTGGAAGAAAATGTGACAAAATGTCGAGAAACTTTTTTTTGTGTTGGGTGCAGTGTTTCTATACAAACCATGTAAGCCAGATATAGAAAAAAATGGTCACATGGAACAATAATAATAAGGTATTAATTTACAGTCATGTCCCTGTTTTGTTTAATTGCTTTTTCCCTTAATGTCTTTCAGCAATCTTCTTGTAGAACATGGTTAATTATAGTGTTCATTTTATGCAATAAACCAGCACTGTTATAATTGAGGATTTCCCTAGCTGCTACTTAATATTTCACGTTACCATTTCCTATATCAATTGTAAACACAAAGCTCGAACAAAGGGACAGGCAGATGAGCAAAATATCTAATCGTTCTGCTGTAGGTTTTTTATCTAAATTATATGTACAGTCCAAGGTAACTTTTTTGTGTGAGGTGCTAGCTGGAGGAAAGGTGAGGGATCAGCACTTCAAAGTTAAGTCTGGTTGTGCAGCTTGTTGAACTTTTTCACCATGGATATACTTTAAGTAAGGTAATAAAATATAATCCATTTATAATGCAGCAGTGGCCAAACAGTCATGAAAAATTAAGTAGCATCTTTTGAACAAGCAAGACATTAAAACATGCGTGCTTGTTTCAGTATGAAAAGTAATGTGCATATTATTTTGCTCTCAAAAATCAAGTAGTTTAGATAAATGTACCTTTACAAATGTAATGTATATGTTAAAGAGGGTGTTCGCCTTCAAATTAACTTTTAGTATGATATAAAGAGTTATACTGTGTGGAAAATTTTGATTTATATATAGCTTGGACTCTACAGCACATAGTTTAGTGTATTTTCAAGTTGGAGACAAAATAAAATTTACAAAATAAAAAATTGTGTTTGTGCTGGAAGAGTCAACACTTAATTGCATTAACTACAGACAATGGCAGTACCAATGGTAATGTAAATCCTGCTGCATTTAATTATCAGTTTAAAAAATCAGCACACAGAGAATATGAAGCTACATACTGCTTTCCAAGCTGTGAAAATTAAAAGCTTAAACATACATCTTTGTGTGTGGGTTTGGATTTATGATTTACCTACATTTTATTTTGTGTATTAAAGATCATAGATTGTTAATATTCCGTAAAATGTTTATAATAAATTGCTTTCTTTGCTTAGGCTTAGGTAAAGCTTTTTCCTGGCCAGTTGTAGCAGCCATACATTCAATTTTCTAGGCTAGATCAGTTATAATGAAAACAACTAAATAGTTACTACTGGTTACTAGATCATATTACTACATAACTTCCAAAGATGCACCAATAGATATCTAAAAAAATAAAATAAAAACAAGACAGGGAAATGAAAAGGTGGGTAGAGATTAATTGATGTGTCCAAAATAGTGTATTGGTATCGGTCCTGCTATTGAGAACCTGAGATTTTCCGGAAAAAAAAGCTTTCCATAATTTGGATCTCAATATCCAAGTTTACTTAAAAAACACAAAAACATTTAGGCTGCTATTTATCAAAGGTCAAAACTTAGAGTAATGTAAATTTTTAAAACTCTAATAAATTAGATTTTATTTACAATTTGAACGGTATGTTATTTATGAACAGCTAAAATTTGATCAAATAGTCCTGACCTGAAAACTCAAATCAAATTCAAATAGAATTTTCCACAGCAAATAAAAACGTGACTTTTGCGTGTCAAACTTTTTTTGATACGTGACATTTTTTTTGACACAACATTTTTTTTCTCTTATTGGTGTCTATAGGGCATAATTTTAGAAGCCTTGAACATCTCCAAATAGTTCAAGGGACCTCTGCCATTGACTTCTACATGAACTTGCCAGGAAGTCTAGTTAGAATTGTTTCCAGGGTCAAGCTGTAATACATCTCACATTCAAATTCAAATTCGAGTTGGTGGTTTTAAATTTGAATTTGTGAGTTTTGACCAAAAAAATTAGAAAATTCAAATTTACCATTTGAACTACAGTTTTGCCTACAGTTAGGATTGATTATATTTTAGTTGAGATCTAGTACAAGGTACTGTTTTAATATAACAAAGAAAGAGGAAATCATTTTTAAAAAATTAGAATATTTTGATTAAAAACTCAGATAGAACTTTATATGACATGCATATAATACATGTGCCACTAGCTTCTTTAGTTCTGTGTTTGGCCTCGGACAGCGAACTAAAACTGTGCTCTTTAGCAGCTTCTTTAGGCAAATTTTTTATGTCACATCACCTTAATATACTAGCACAAAGTATGAAAGTGAAATTATGTCTATTTCAGTAGTCTGAATTATATTGTTTGTCAGATTTAAAAGCACTAATAGATGAATAATCAATCATGTATATATTTTATACATTTTCTGTGAATAGGTTCTTAATCAATAAACAATATATTAAATTAGTTACAGTGTAAAATATATATAAGCAAATGGACACTGTACGTTAAGCTAACAGCAAAGCCAGATCATCATGGCACAACACTGCATGCCAGTGTAAAGTAACTTTATACAAGCCTTGCAATTCTGTATAGCTCTAACAAAACCAATTATCAATCAAGAGGTTGAGTTGGCAATAGGAGTAAAATGAGGCCCCATGCAGAAAGGCTCCATGCACTGATGACTCTATTTTGAATTTGAGTCTGATTATTCAGCTAATTTTTTCAGCCAACTAGGTAATACTAGGCATATGTACAATAACTAAATATACATATTTGTCCTTCCTTTTGCTAACTTATATCCATTATTCCAATATTCAATGCGTTTTAGCATGATTCTATAAGACCAATAAAGGAGCAGCATTTTTGTATTTACGTGGGATAGCAAAGGTTTGTCCTGATATCCTTTAACCATCCACTTTTTGCACAATTGCTAATTTTTGTGGGCTGTTTCACAGGTAAGTGTCTCAGATGTGTGTGACTGATTATAATGTACAGTAAGGGGGGTTTTTATTAGAAAAAAAATTCTCATTATTTTTTAAATAAAAATTCAACCTAAGTCCCATCCATGATTTGGCTTAATTTACTAAAAAATCCAAATAAAAATAGTATGTGCAGGAAAAGTCTTAACAAAATTGTGCAACAGCATTGTGACTTTTTTTGAATTGTTGCCCACAAATAGTGATGGGCGAATTTGCGGCGGAAAATTCATGAATTTCACGAAACGGCTAAAAATTCGCGAAACAGTGCGGGCGTCTCGTTTTTGACACCGGTGCCCGTTTTTTATGCCGGCGCCCGTTTTTTTTACGCCGGCGGCCATTTTGACGTCGGCGTCCGTCTTTTTTGACGAAAAATTTACTTCTGGTGTTTATTCGCTGGCGGCGATTCGCGTAAATTCGCTTCAAATTCGCCCATCACTACCCACAAACCCTAATTTTTCAAGTTTTTGAGGGAAAACCAGCATCAAACAGCTCAAAACCCTTGAAGATCATGAAGGCAAAAACATCTTCCACTTGTAAAAGGGACATCTGCCATTGACTTTTACGTGACTTTAGCTGAAGTATTTTCGGATTTTTAGCAGCTTTGGAGCATAATAAATTGACAAAAAAAATCCAGGTTGTTATTTCCTCTAAAAATTCAAGTTGTCCCCCTTAAAAAATCTGCCAGAAAAAATTGAGACTTACTAAATAGACCCCTACGAGCAGCATCCTGCTCTTACTGTACATTAGTATCTTCTTGTGGGACAGGCATTGTCATTAAGCATTCCTAACCTTATTTAAAATTGTTCTAATAGGTAAAACATATTACCAAAATATTCATTTATTTCAGTAAAGTAGCAAAGTCAAATGAGGAAACAAAGTAAAAAACAAAGATTTGCAAATAAATATTGACTTGTTATGTATAAAATAGAAAATATACGCAATCCACTCAATGTCTGTGCCTTTTGTCAGAAGATGTTCAGTTCAGTTGGCTGAATTGAACCTTTTCAGAATTGATAATTATAACAAGATGATTTTATTAGCGGCATATAGCGTAAATGTTGAATGCTGCATTGCATGTCACTTAAGCGTTTGATGGGAAAAAGAATAATTGTTTTTTTGTTTTTGTTTTAACAACTATACATTTGCTAGGCCTTTGCAAACACATTTTATTTACAGTCATTTACAGGCATTAAAGCTAGCTTACATTGCAGCCCCTAAATGTATTCTATGTCTTATGATTTTGTATCTTATGCAAAGCAAATGTTCATCAATCAATTGTTTGCTTCTAGAGAATAGTTCAACTACTAACTGAACATAAAATAACGTGTTTTTTAGAAGTTTGTCTCGTCTGTATGTGTATTCTTTATAATAAGTCTTTCTGGGCAGGTTCAGTTTTATGCCTTCAGGCAAGTTTTTCATAAATGTTACTGGTACCCAACTTCATGCTATTTAACTTTTCCTGCTTTTTAATTTAGGGACTTAAAGGAAAACTATACCCCCAAAATGAACACTTAAGCAACAGATAGTTTATATCATATTAAGTGGCATATTAAAGAATCTTACCAAACTGGAATATATATTTAAGTAAATATTGCTCTCTTACATCTCTTGCCTTGAACCACCATTTTGTGATGGTCTGTGTGTGCTGCCTCAGAGATCACCTGACCAGAAATACTACAACTCTAACTGTAACAGGAAGAAGTGTGGAAGCAAAAGACACAACTCTGTCTGTTAATTGGCTCATGTGACCTAACAAGTATGGTTTGTTTGGTATGTTTGAGAGTACAGTGAATCGTATGATCCCAGGGGGCGGCCCTTATTTTTTAAAATGGCAATTTTCTATTTATGATTACCCAATGGCACATACTACTAGAAAAGTATATTATTATGAAAATGTTTTTTTTACATAAAGCAGGGTTTTACATATGAGCTGTTTTATGCAATATCTTTCTATAGAGACCTACATTGTTTGGGGGGTATAGTTTTCCTTTAAGGAAATCTTTACCATACAAAAAAGTATAAATCTGAAGTAGCACTTCCCATATTTGTAAAGAAAACATTTTATTTTGTGTGAATTGAATATAAAAAATGTTCTTCTTTTTTCACTGCTATAAAACAATTTGACTAAAGGTCTTGCATTTCTGTACTGTTGCTTTCCTAATTAGTTCATATATCTGTTAACAGGCTTGTTTTTTATGCTGTATTTTCTGACAGAACTCTGAAAATATCAGTTATGTGGTTAATTAAGACTTCAAAAACCGTGGTCTTTTCATCAGTGTTTGCTTACAAATATGACAATACTACTGCCTTTTTTTTGTTTCTTTATACTTGAGAAAATGATTTGTGCAAATTATACCAAAAATCATTTTTCGAACAAGTACTGCAAAATGACTTATGAGTGCTAAGTGGCCTATTTATGAAGCCTCGGTTTTTTTTTTTTTTTTTTGTTTTTTTTTTGAAACCTGCAAAAAAGTCTATAATTTAAAATACATTTAGAAGCATACTTAAGGAAACTGATATGTTTCTGACAAGGTTAATGCTTAACCTAATGAGATAATTACAGTTAATGTTCCAAGTATTGCTTTAGATGTGCTAAGTCTGGCTAGACAAAGAGTTTCAGCACAGTATTTCTGTGCTTGGCTTGAGGGTTCAGTTGGCAGTCAGACACTTTTTGCCTAATTATCCAAGTCAAAAATATACAGATAGACCTGACACTTACAAATCTATCAGAATAGTCAAATAAGCACTGGGTTACCATTAAATAAAAATACAGTGGAACCTCAACCTGGCGAATAAATTTGCCCATCACTAATGTTGTTCTGTGGTCACTCCTATATATTATGCATAATAATTTTCCCTGATTTTACATTTTCTTGGATTTTACACCATATTTTATTTATTTACTATTAGCTCTAAAGTTGTCTGTTGTCCAAATAAATCACAATTTCTCAACTTTACTTACTCTTCTGGGGAAATGTAAATTTTGCTTTGGGCATATTTAACATGGCTTTTGGTACCTGAAATATTTTAAGTTTTTATGTGTATATTAAGGCTTATAAACCATTTATTGAAAGAACAACACCTATAAGCGGGCCAATTCTGAATTATTACTTGTTTGAGTAAATTTTGTTTCCTTGAGGAATCACACATGTAGCACAATAAATAGATACAAATGCTTAACTTCATACTAGCTGGCTCAACTGTTTTATCAAAGATCGCATCAGCTAGAGTTAAAAACTACTTTTGTTAGCTGTTGTGACTATTCAGTAAACAGGATTTATAGTGAAATCAAATTGTTTCTCCATTTTCTGTATCAATTGTGACTTGTGACTATTATGAAAGGTCTCTCATAAGAACAATAATATTCTCAGGTACATCAATTTTTACTAAGCCCATTATATGATTGACACAATCAAAGACATTGCTATAGTCAACAATCAGATGTTGCCCTCCGTGTGGAATTCCATCACTCTTGTCCAGCAATAACAATAACAATAACAATAAAGGTATAGGATCTGAAACCATTTATCCAAATAATGCAAATTTTAAAAAAAGATTTCCTTTTTCTCTGTAATAATGAAACAGTACATTGATCCACACTGAAATATAATTAATCCTTATTGAAAACAGAACCAGCCTGTTTATTTATGTTAACATGACTTTCTGTAAACCATAGCAACCAATTGTAAGGTGTTTTTTTGATCAAAATTACTTAATCTTTTGGATGGCCACAACTTTTATTTTTTACATAATAAACATTAGTTATGAACAATAATACAAAATATTTACCATTAGTAAAACTTTGTAACACGATTTTGAGGCCCTCTGTCAAGGCGCCATTGATACACACTAGCTGCTTGCTCCTGCTCAGAAGATATTCATGACATTTTTCATTTCACACCACTGCTCTCTAAAGACAATCTCAAAGGGACTGATATAATGGGGAAGTTAATGACCCACCACCAAAATGTCAGGCTGTGTTGGGGTTTGATCCTGGGACCTCCTGGTTCCTGGATGTTCTCCCTAATCACCAGGCCTAGAGAACAGCTGGCACTTTCTCATTTGCTTTTCTCATTTGAGGTCAGCCAATAAAGGCTGATCTTGCCCACCGCACACCCTGGCTTGAGCATTAGCTATGGTTGGGGTGAAGTTCTAATCACTATCACTCTCTAAAATGGAGGATGGTTTTCCCTACTATATCTCCTAAGCTTTGAACTCTTCCACCTCTTTAATTAACCCTGCATTCATCAATTAGCCTATAGGGTCCAATAACATCATGCAGGTCTTCCTCCAAGTTATGCTTCTATCTTGGCCTTACTGTATTATTGTTGTTTAAATATTATGTCACCTATTATACACAGGAAGTCCCTATTCTCATTGGAAAGATATGTGTGATTTTGGGGTGTTTATGTTGTCTATGTGATTAATTTCTTTTGTGATAATTATTCTGCTCAAAATGAGCAATAGTTTTGAATTACTATTTGAGATAATGTGCAATCTCACATTTTGTAATATATCTAACTAATTACAATATATTACTAGTGATTTTAACCTTTTTGTGAATTTCGCTGGAGATTCGCAAATTTATTCGCCCATCACTATATATTACCTGAAAAACACTAGATAAAGTATCAACAGTTAAAGACTATCGGCAAGGCAATTCAAAGACATCCCAGCTTCTTGCAATGACTTTTAAAATCCCTTTGTACTAGGTGAACTTGGTATCTGTATGGATTTCATTGATGAGTTAGCAGCTACCCATTAATCAGTTATTTACAGGTAATTTTCAAAAATTGTGTTCAATTTCCCTTGCTGTATCATCTCAAAGAACAAAAAGACATATACTGAAAAGCCAAATATATGGGATTTTAACATGCCATTCACAAAAAGGGGTTAAAGTTAATGCCATGATAACATGGCTAATTTTGCCTTAGTTACAGTATTGCTGTTCTTCCCACAACTATTCCAGGTACAGTGTGGTGATAAATGGCAATAAAGCCAAAATCAGCAGTGTCTGACCTTAGGCATAAAGACTCATGAAAATTTGATACAAGGTCAAGCACAGATGAGAAGTGTTAAAGAAATGTGAATTTTGTACTATACTGTAGGTTGGATGTTCTGAATGGCACTGCAGCTTTTATTATTGTGAACTCATTCTTTGCATCAGCAGTAAGGGCTAAAGTTAGTCTTCAGATCTAACCCATCAGGCCCATGAAACAAGATATTTTATAGCTTACATCAACTTGTACAAAATAGACTCTTAAAATAAACTACTGAATTCTTTGGAAAACGGAGTGCTGGTCCTTTCTACAATTTTATATACCACTTTTGACCAAGCACCCGGCAAAACGAGATGTTGTGAAGGAGTGCGGGTATCATCTGCAATTTCGTTATATATACTGTACAGTCCAGCAGGATACCGGCACTCTCAAAAAATGAAGTTAATTTGCCTGGGTGCAGAATCCACGATTCATCCATATCATCCAAAAATTTGCTACACTCACAGGACTTAAAATAAAGAAATTGTTTAATAAAGGTTAAAAGACTAACGTTTTGGCCTACCCCAAGGCCTTTCTCAAAGTACCAACATGGCTGTAAATGTGCCTTAAATCTATGAACTGGTGGGAAAATAAACAGCAGCAGTATGATGATGTAAATCCATCGTCAAAACCAAGCGACTACCATTTACATACAATAGGCCAAAATTACAGTTTATAAACTGTAAATTCTGCTCTTCTAGTGCAGTGCAACCATACACATAAGCATCAAACTGGTCAAAGTAGAGTTTTTGATAAATAAAATAGTATTCCTTTGTGTTGTTGAACATGTATAGATCATGTACAATAAATGGTTTATTTCCCTCATCCATTAACATAATTTTATCAATTTTGAATTTCTGACATACGCATATCACAGGCTACTACAATAGTTTCTATTCCACATTCATTTATGGTTGTAACCCTAATACATTGTATTTATTACACAAATTGAATAATATAATATGACAGTTGTCCCCAACCAGTGTCCTCAAAGCAGGAGCTTATTTTTAATTTCAGGGTTTGGGACAAGTTTTTGGTTGAATAAAAACCATTGTACTGCCAGACAGATTCTCTTGTAGCCTTATAGTCATAGGGGTTACCAATAGGCAATTACAGCCCATAATTAGCACCCTAGGAACTATTTGCATGCTAGTGTTGCTCTTAGTGATGGGCGTATCTGTGGCGTTTTGATTTGCCGAATAACTTTCAAATTTCCTGCGAAATTCTCGAAACTGTGAAAAATTCGCAAAACGGTGTCGGCGTCTAATTTTTTATGCTGGTGTCCGTTTTTGACGCCAGCATCCATTTTTTTATGCCGGCACACATTCGCGAATTTATTTGCGGTGGCGAATCGCGGGAATTAATTCGCCCATCACTAGTTGCTCTTCAACTTTTATTTTTGTTTGAATGTGAACAGGTAAAAAAAAAAGGTTGGGGATCCATGTTCTGATGCAAATTCTGCTACAGGTCTAGTAACCCTTGTCAATCCACCAGCAGGTAGAATTTAATGGTCAGTTGCTTGAAAGTAAAAATCTAATTGGTTTCTATAGGTTATTTACCTGGACAATATTTGCTCCTTATGTCATAAACTTCTGGTTTAATGTTTAAGAGATTACCTTCTATACTGTCCTATTTTCATAGTTATTTTTCTTTTTGAGCTGTGCTGAGGTTTAGTAGTTCAGCACTACTTCCTTGTTTCATCATTTTTATTGGCTCTGTTACTTGGTTTGACTGTTATGCTATTTATAACTAGTATTACAAATCTAGCACTTCAATGTTTATAACAGGGACTGTTTTCCGTTAGACAAACAGTTACAGTAGGTATATAGGGTTTTTTTTTGCTAAAACATATTTTTTTATAAGCCACTAGATGGTCATTTTCTACTGGATTGCACACGCACTGCACAGTAGAGAATATACAGTATATGTAGTCAAAACTGGTTTATAGACTCTCTTCTGTTTTTCCAACCATGTTCATTAATGGTTTTAAGTATATTATAAATAGAACTATTCTAAGAAATGTTTCTTTTATATGATTTTCAAATTACTTGTCTTCGTATTTTGCATGTTTGCTGCCTGCAGGACGTTATCTGGGGACAATGTCTCAACATACTGTACATGTCTTCTTATGTATTAACACTCAAGCCTTTTCCCTATTCATCTTTGCAAACTGTTGCTTTATTGCTCCTTACTTATAAAGTTTGAATAATTGTAATCATTGTATGTGCACAAAACATTTTTTCCATTTATATTTGCTAAGGGACAGATAAAAGAAAACTAAATATCTCTTCTCTATTTTGACACAGGAAAAACACCACTTTATGGAGAAAATACTACCAGATGTTTAAACATGCTGGCTACATCTTTAATTTCTGACTGCCATATATCTTATGCTCTCATAACTGTGCACATTAATATATATGCCACAGACTGATGTCTGTAGTTGGATAGTCTGGCATATAGATGTCAAGAATTTTTATAATAATAACCTGATGCCAGGTATTTTACAACACAAAAGACTCATAAAAAGGCTTTAAAAATGTGCAACCTCCAGGAAATAACTAATGAAAGAAATATAGATCTGGAAGTAGAGTAGAGATCATCTAATCCACAGCCAAAGTGTAAAACTAACCCTCAGATTCACCTGAGAATAAATGAATCCTGTGGATACCTAGGGGCAGATTTATCAAAGTGTGAGTTCAGATTTTAATAAATAAAAACTCGCCAACATTTTATTCATTCCTATCGGATTTTAGTAGTATATTTATCAATTGGTGCAACTTCGCTGGAACTCACCATCTGGTAAATATGCTTCAAAAATCCCATAAGAATTAATAGAATGTGGGTGAGTTTTTATTTATTAAAATCTGCGTTCACATTTTGATAAATATGCCCCTAGAGTTTGAAGTTTGAGAGCATGCAAATTGTTTTATGAAATGAAGCCAAAAATTACTTTTGCTTCACATTTGATATAACAAGCGAAAACCAAAATGTTCTCTCTTTAATTGACCATGATATAGTACTTCAGTCCCAGCAAACTGACAATTTTGCCATCATATCATCTGTTCAAAAACTAAAACAGCATTGCTGCAATTACTGTCACTGAACTGAAACACAAGCAGTTCAAAATTCTTCTCTAACTTACAAGGGTGGCTGTTTCTATAGGCTATGATTGATTCTACTATTTTAGCTACTCGTTTTCTTTCATTATAAGAATATTCTCAAACATTTGCAAAAGGAGAATTGGGAAATATTTAACTTGAATATACATATGCAGATGCATTCCCAAAATGTTGAGTGCTGTATAACTTTGTTATTTATTCATTTCATTTAGGAAAAATATATACTTGCAAGCACGCTAGTGTTGCTTTAAAGGGGTTATTCACCTTTTGGACAATAAAGCTAATTTAACAGCCCAGGTCATAAAAAAACATTTTTTTTGTAATTTATCTTTATTAATTAAAATGTTTCCTTTCAGAGATACATACCACAGAAGCTATGGATCATCTCTGCAAAAACTTTCTCAGTTCTCTTGTGTGTTATGGGTTCACCGACATGCTCTGTGTAAGAGATACAGGTTGCCAAATAAGGAAGTTCATGACTGACTCTGCACTGTTCATGCTATCTCCTGCTTCCTTTGCATATCTTCAGTTCCATTGGCTGGCAAGATTCAGCCAATCGGATCAAATATATGCAAATAAAGCAGGGGAGAGAGAGCGGATTCAGTCATGAACTTCCTTATTTGGCAACATGCATCTCTTACACAGAGCCTGTCCCACAATCACAAATCACAGAGGAGAGAAAGGAGAGTTTTTGCAGAGATGATCCACTTCTATGATATGTATCTCTGAAAGCAAACATATTAAGTAATAAAGATAAATTACAAAAATGTTTTTTTATGGCATGGGCTGTTAAATTAACTTTATTGTCCAAAAGGTGAACAACCCCTTTAAGGAGCTGGTAAAATGGCTGAATTTCAATTTCTTTTTTTATAAAAAAATAATACATTGATACCTTGTTAAGATGTACAATAGTGCAATAGACACAATTCTTAATGCACAATGCTAACATCTTCTCTGTTTTCATCTATTCGGATGTTGAATAATTATAATAATTGCATGTTGGCATTTTCTAATTGTGCAATCTCATTAGCTCTGTGGTTCTGTCAAAAAATCCATTAATGGAGTGCCATGCACATTTGTCTCCTATCAGTCCATTTCTCCAAGAAACTGGACAAATTAAACAGCAGCTGTTGATTGACAACAGCAACTACAGGGTAAGGTGGATATTAGATGAGTCTCACGTGTCTATAGACTGAAAATGTTCACATAGAAGTTGAGGCTATTGCATTATTTAGGAGTAACAGATGTGAATTTGCCAGAACAGAAGTAGGTGAATGCAGAGAGAAAAAAAGGCAGTTCAAAATACAGTATGCAAATGCATCAGAGCAATATTTTTGGCCCATTTTCTAGAATCTCTTAGAATGTTAAGGACTAAGGAGGAAATTAAACTGGAAAGCCTTACTGACTAATACAAGAGAATGAGAACCCCATTCTATTTACTTTTGTTAGTTTAAAGTAGTTTTTCAGCTTCACCTACAATGTAACTATGTAAATTAAAAAATGTAATTTAAAAAGGAAAAATATGTATTTGGCCGTCAGCATTTAAAATAAATTATTATGCCTTTGTTAATAAAGAAGAAAACAAAGGAATACAAAATCATTTAGATACAGTTATTGTAAAAAGTAGATTTGTGCCTCTGTTTCAAGGATTTATAACATTATTTCTCTTTTACTAATGAAATATTTATAATTGGATTATTGCAAATAAAGGTCCCATAGAAGATCGTCACATTCGATTCATATAATAATCATGAAATAAAGAAATGGCTTAGAGAATGATTTTGTTTTCTCAACAGTTTGTCTGGCACAGTTATAACTATACTCTCTCTCTCTCTCTCTCTCTTTCTCTCTCTATAATATTTACACTTAAATTTTTTTAGCATGTCTTAAATAGTTTAATATCTTTTTGTGTTACCTTTATATAGAGAACTACAAGGACAGTTACAAATGCTACATTTTGTTGCTTGTAATTAGCATCTGAAACTCATGATAGAAAGGGGGGGATTAATAAGACAAATTCTGTACTATATGTCAGGACAATTGTTTTGGGCTTTATTAATGTTTAAATTTATTGTAGGAGATTAAAAGTATGTTATTCCTGATTCATGAATATACCACAACAGGAATAGTGCAAAATATATAAGCTTCAAAGTAAAATACATACTTGGGAAGTCATTTACTAATGGAATGGACTAAGTTCTAATGGAACTTAGATTTTTTTCCACAAATTTAAAAAAATGTGTGTTTTGTTTACATTTTTTTTAAAAAAACTCAAACATTTTAAAAACTTTGCCAGGTAAAAGAAGTCAGTGGGAGCTGTGCTGATCCTATTGGACCACTCTAAATCAATTCAGACTTTTAGAGGTTTTCGGATTTTTTTGCACTAGTTGAATTTTTAGAGGTTTTAGAGGTATTTGTATTTCTAGCACTTTGTTCAGCATCATTTTCAGTTCATACTTTTTTATTCAGATTTTTTAATAAATCTCAAGACATTCGCAGTTGTGCAAAAGTTGGATTTTAGTGGTTGAACATTGAAAATTGATTGTTAGTAAATGACCCCTTTTGTGAGTTTAGTCATAGTTTCAAAACCTCTAAAACCACTATAATCTGACCTTTGTTAAATCAGTGCACATTCTTATATAAAATTTGAGGTTTTACACTGCATTACAAATATGACAGATAAGATGAGATGTAAACATCATTCTTCACAATAATGAAATTAATGGAAATATATTTAAATGTTAAATGCAAAATCCTACCTTTGCAAACTGAGCATTTATCCATTTCGTGAATGTTTTCCTTTGAACATCTTCTCTTTCATCTAAAATAAAAGGATACAGTTATCTTTGATGAGCCAATTTAATTTAAATATTTAAAGCTGGAAGGATTGTATTCTATAACAGTTATTTGAGGATTACATAACAAATTAGGAATTCTAGTTGCATTGCCATAACACTTTGTATAGTTGCACTGTACAGTGAATTCTTACAGTACATCATTATTTACAAAACAAGAAAACTAGTATTGTGTCCCCAACAGATTTTGTGCAATTTAAGACATATGCTACTGTTTGATGCAGGGCCGTACTGGGAGTAAAAAGCAGCCCGGGCAAAAAAATCAAAGCAGCCCACATGTAAACACACAATGGTTTTGTACTTATATATTGGGGTAAAACTGCAAAAATGATGTGCATATAGAACTGCCTTTCTCTCTTAACTGTAATTAATGTTAACTATTACAGTTATTAATTGACTATTATTATTACATTATAGTACAGTAAAATATTCGTTACTGGCACCACACAAATCTAGTGTGTCCTTATTAACCATTTTGTTGATTTGCCATTTATTATAAGCCCTGAACATCTTATTTAAAATTACAAGGATTCAGTTTACCATTACAGTAGGGGTACATTACTTCTTATGATATTCAAGTGATACTCAGAGTTCCCTGTATAACTCGGCCTGCAGCCTTGTGCCTTTATATGGTCACAGAACAACCCCTCAGTGACTTCTAATATCCTTATCATTTACAGTAGGGGGTACATTATCCCTTATACCACAAGTATACTCAGTTGTGGCTGTGTGGAGCTACAGCTTGGCCAGCATTGCTACACTAGTAATAATAAACCATAAAATGCAATGGTGTAGAACCAGCATGTGTGCTGTGTAGGGATGTCGCGGACTGTTCGCCCGCGAACTAATTCGCGCGAACATCGACTATTCGCGTTCGGCGAATGTTCGCGAACGTCGCGCGACGTTCGCCAATTTGGGTTCGCCTTAGCTGGCGCTTATTTTTGCCCTCTCACCCCAGACCAGCAGATACATGGCAGCCAATCAGGAAGCTCTCCCTCCTGGACCACCCCCACACCCCTGGACCACTCCCTTCCATATATAAACTGAAGCCCTGCAGCGTTTTTTCATTCTGCCTGTGTGTGCTTGGTAGAGCTAGTGTAGGGAGAGAGCTGTTAGTGATTTGAGGGACAGTTGATAGTAACTTTGCTGGCTAGTAATCTACTTGATACTGCTCTGTATTGTAGGGACAGAACTCTGCAGGGATTTGAGGGACATTTTAGGTTAGGTAGCTTTGCTGGCTAGTAATCTACCTTCTACTGCAGTGCTCTGTATGTAGCTGCTGTGGGCAGCTGTCCTGCTGCTGATCTCTCATCTGCATCTGTTCTTCAAACAACTGCCACCTAGCTGTGTGATCTTTTTCACATTCTGTCTAAATATCAATAATAATACCGTCTCCAGAAACACCACCTGAGAGACGTTTTTCAAGCAGCAATAATATATTCCGTATCCACTGCTGTAGTGTATACGTTGCCCTTGCAGGCATTGTTTGCCCAGTCTTTAACCAAGTGCCACCTAGCTGTGTGAGCTTTTTCACATTCCGTGTCCAGAAACATCACCTGAGTGACGTAGTGTGATTTCTGCCCTTTACAGCACAAAACGCAGCGCTGTGTCAACAATGGATTTTTCAGATACATTTTTGCCCTTGATCCCCCTCTGGCATGCCACTGTCCAGGTCGTTGCACCCTTTAAACAACTTTAAAATCATTTTTCTGGCCAGAAATGTCTTTTCTAGCTTTTAAAATTCGCCTTCCCATTGAAGTCTATGGGGTTCGCGACGTTCGCGAACTATTCGCATGTTTTGTCGCAAGTTCGCGAATATGTTCGCGAACATTTTTTCCGCCGTTCGCTACATCCCCAGTGCTGTGTGACTTCAGGGGCATGTGAATTACACAGTATTTATGCCCTGAATTAATTTTCTTATGAATTCTAAATCTTGTATACTGTGAATCAATTTTATTGATCCTATCTTTCTTTGGATTTGCATAGAAAGGACTTTCTAAATCTAGTAAAAGAACAACAATGCTTTGAAAAATACAGCTACAAGAAACCTAGAAAATAACACAGAATGCTTTTATTTTAGAACAGATGTTTCCAGCTTTCATAGTTGGTTCAACCTCTCTTTCAGGTTCCCTTAGTTCATAACAATGTATATAAGTCTTCAATCAAAATATCACATGAATTCACCAAGGGGCCGATTCATGAAGCTCGAGTGAAGGATTCGAAGTAAAAAAACGCCGAATTTCGAAGTGTTTTTTGGGCTACTTCGACCATCGAATGGGCTACTTCGACCTTCTACTACGACTACGAATCGAAGGATTCGAACTAAAAATCGTTCAACTATTCGACCATTCAATAGTCGAAGTGCTGTCTCTTTAAAAAAAACTTTGACCCCCTACTTCGGCAGCTAAAAGCTACCGAAGTCAATGTTAGCCTATGGGGAAGGTCCCCATAGGCTTGCCTGTGATTTTTTGATCGAAGGATATTCCTTCGATCGTTGTATTAAAATCCTTCGAATCGTTCGATTCGAAGGATTTAATCGTTAGATCGAAGGAATAATCCTTCGATCGTTCGATCGCAGCATTTGCGCTAGTTCCTAGTCGAATATCGAGGGTTAATTAACCCTCGATATTCGACCCTTAATACATCTGCCCCCAAGTGTCTTTGATAGCAAATAGAAATTGTAAAAGTGGGTACCCAACAGAAGCCAAAATTCAAATAGTGTGTCAGCCCCGAAAAAAAAAGCAAGTTTTAGGGGCCCTATGCAGTATTAGAGCAGACTTATGGGCAGATTTATCAAGGGTCAAATTTCGAGGGTCCCCATAGGCTAACATTGAACCTTGGTAGGTTTAAACTGGCAAAGTATGTAGTCGAAGTATTTTTTAAAGACACAGTACTTTGACTATCGAATGGTCGAACGGTCGAACGATTTTTAGTTCGAATCGTTCGAATCGAAGTCGAAGGTCGTAGTAGCCTATTCGATGGTCGAAGTACCCAAAGTATTACTTCGAAATTCGATTTTTTTTTTCATTCGAATCCTTCACTCGAGCTTAGTAAATGTGCCACATACTGTGCTGTGCTTCTCTCTTGCAGCCTGCCCAACTACCTCTTTCCCTAAATCTGTGCAATCTGCAAGTCCCTGAGATTTTTGCAAAGTTCCTGCTCCTTTCTCCGACTCCACCCTCGACTCCGCCCCCATGCTCCGTGAAGCAGCACATTGATGAGATCTGGATGTAATCCAGCCCCACACGCAGGCTGCCTATTGTAGTGCCGGTATTTTTTGCCTTCTTTCAAGGCAGCACAGGGAGGGAGGTGCATGGGAGGGGGAAAGACACAGCTGCTCTGTTCAAGAGCGGCCCATTTCAACAAAAAGTAGCGCGGCCCCTTGGGCATTTTCCCGAACAGGCACATTGCCAGTCCAATCTATGATCCTGTTGTGTGCACAGCATTTAAACAGGCAGTCAAAATTCAGTAAGAGTATAGAATCAATATACTGTCATATAAAATTAATAGTCATAAAACATAACCTGTGTAAAATGCTGTTCATTTGTATTGAATAGTGATGGGTGAATTTATTCACCAGGCATGGATTTGCAGTGAATCTCTGCATTTCCCCACCTGCAAATTGTTTAGCTGGAACAAAAAGGTCGCTCATGTAAAAATTGTCGAGTGTCAAAATAATTTTGACGCCCATTGACTTTAATGCATTTGGACAAAAAAGTTGCGCATTTAAAAATTGTCGCTTGTGTAAAAATTGTTGTGCTCCAAAATAATTTTGATGCCAATTGATTTGCGTATTGCGTATTGCGTATTGCTAATTTTTTGAGTTTCACAAATTTTGCAAATTTTGCAAATTTTTCGCATACACAGGTCACTAGTATTGACCCAAAGTATATATGGTAGGCATAGAGAAAAGTTGATTCGAGTCTTGCACTGGCATGAACCTAAGTTTATTCATGGTTTAAAAACGTCTTATTTCACTTAATTGAAACTTTTGGTAAATAGGCTTCTGTGCTAATAAACTAATTCAATCCTTTTTAAATGGCAAAGGTATAAAATAGAAGCATAGAAGCAATGCTTGTTAATGCAGAGTTTAAAAGGCCAGTGTTAAAAATGGCTTGCTGATATTTTCATTATATAAACACATTTTTCCCCTAAAGAATTCTTTATAATGGGTATCTGTTAGTCAATTAGCTAAATATTAAATCCAAGCAGGTTTATTGATCTACCAAGCTGTCCAAGGGCATTAAGTATTGGTGATTGGGGAATATTTGACATTAGTTCCTTGAAACAGCATGTATAAAATATGTTAATTTCTTTGTGATCCCCAGATAAATGCACTGCCTTAGGTCACATTTTATATTATTCTTTGGGTGAAAAAGAATAATTGTATTTCTAGTTACTTATTTATATTCCTTCTTGCATCTTTCACCTCCTTTTGCTTTGTATTTTCATCCTTAGGGGCAGATTTACTAGAGAGCGAAGTGGCTAACAATAGCGACAATTCGATAGTGTTGGCACCCACAGGGACATCGCTATTTCACTAACAGTTGCAAGCGCCAATTCGCTAGCGAACCAGACCATCGCTAGTGCAGTTTCGGACCATATCTCCAGGCATATTTTCATGCATTTGCACCAACATTTATAATAAAGACCTCCATACAACTTTAAATTACCCGCCGTATGCAAATTGACCTAAGTGCAAGATCACTAGTGAATTTTCGGTAGGCACAAATCAACACTAGCACTTCTTCGCTATGAAATGCTCGTACTGCTGAAGTGAGGCTAGCGAAAAGTCAACGCCGAAACTTCGCATTTTTGTGAATTAGTGTATTCATAGCGCATTTGCACCTGGTAAAGTGGTGCGAGGGGTGCAAAGTTTTCTCTTTCTCCATATAATGCAGTGGCTTATCAAAATGTTTTTTATCAATCAGGTTGTAATAAAATTTCTTCTCAGTCCAAAATATTGTGATTACTCTTTTGTGCATTATGTTATCCTCTTGTTACTTTCCACTTTGCCTCTAAGAATGTTGTACTGTTGCATTTATATCACCATTCAGTGCCATTCTGAAGAATTCTTATAACTAATGATAACCAATCTTGGGGTGTTTTGTTTCATGTAACAGATTGAAAAATTACAGGAAATGTTTCCAAAATGCATGACATAGTAATTAAGTGATTGTTAGTGAAACACTTTCTACTATGCTAAAACTGTATTTTCTATGCACTTTAGTGAATGTGTCTCTAAAGACGCTTGAGTGGAGATGTTTAATACAGAGTCCCCATACTTTTTGTATTTAAGCGCAATTCTTAAATAGATGTACACAGGTTGCAAGTTGTTATGTACACCTCCAACCATTGCTACTTGAGTTGGGAAGAATTTTATGAAGTTTCATAGGTGTATCATTTCAGTGTGTGATCATTTTGAAATAATTTTTGAGAAATTTACAACTCCTGTAGCTTCATTTTTTGGTATCATTTCTACTAAATAGAAGTGCAGATGTGGGTGGGTGTGGGCCAAAGGAGGGCAGGTTAGGGTCGGGTGCAGGTCAGGGAACTCCCAACCCGCACATCACTAGTTTCAATGTACCACATTTGTCAGCCTTGGGTTTGGTTCCCCCATTCACTGATATTGATTGAAGTACTGTACAGCACCACAAGTCTTTTCTTTAAATAAAAATGCCTTTATTGGAACACTGGCAGGACCTGGATAAGAGACGTTTCAGGCTACACAGAGCCTTTTTTCAAGGTTGAAAGCCTGAAACGTCGCTTATCCAGGTCCTGCCAGTGTTCCAATAAAGGCATTTTTATTTAAAGAAAAGACTTGTGGTGCTGTACTTCAATCAATACTTGTGAGAGGATTGGAAGGTGGCCAGTCAGGGTACAAGCACCAGGACCCACGAATTGAAAAATTTTGGGAGCTGATTCTACCAAATAAGCAAGTATTGTCCCCCACTCACTAATACAACTTAAAGGGGTTGTTCATCTACACTTTTTTCAGTTGAGTTGGTTCAGATTGTTCTCCAGAAATAGAGACTTTTTTTTTTTTTAATTTCTTTACATCTTTTAAGTCTTATCTTTTTTCCTCAAGTGAAGTTAAAAGTTTAAAGTGTCTCTAGTGTTTCAGTCTGGCAGCTCAGTGATCCAGGTGCAGATTCTGTTATAATTTGCTACATTTAGTGGCTACAGTAGTTGATAAATATGGAATATTAGCAACTATTGTATCAATGTGAACATCTGCTTTTAATGAAACTCAGAGATTCTACTCACCAGGGACAAATATAACAAATGTATCAACTAAATGTATCAATTTAGAATAGTTACAGAGTCAGCAGACCCCTCCCCCAGAGCTTTAGAAGGTGAAAAATGAAACTTTACACTTCAATATTAGAAAAACGATCACAAATAGAAAGTAGAAAGCAGTTGCAAAAAGTCTTTACTTCTGGGGAACAATCTGAAAAGAGCTTAACTATAAAAAGTGTTTGAAAATGAAAACCCTTTGAAATAGTAATCCCCATCTGCCCTAATGTCATCCTATTTTTTTTAAATAAAACTTTATGAAACTGATAGATTTTACCCTCTCTACTATAACAGACTTTCCTAAGTAAAGATGGCAACATAAACAGATGTGATTGAGCACCTTTAGTGAAAATGAATGCTGGAATAAATTCACTTTATTTATTTTGGATGTCAGTATATTCTGAATTATATGATTCATCACAAGAACAATAGTGTTTTATTGTCAGCCAGTGTTACATTTTGTTCATTTTTTTGTATTACATGCTACCCATTGAACTGAATTCATTAAGCAGCGGTTTATGCTGTAAAACTGAGATGTTATGACAGCTACTGCTTTATAGTTAGTCTTTTGTGTTAAATTATAACCATTGAATAGAATTCATTAGGCAGTGGTGTATCTTGTAAAACTGAGGTGTTGTGACAGGGACGGTTATAGATAGTTGAAGTCAGTATTGGTTGGCACACTTGTGAAGTATAACAGCAGCAAAGTCAACCATACTTTTGGCTATATTATGTATTAATTAGACAAATTGCAAAAAGCTACAAGATCAAATTGACACTCCCAAAGATACAGTGCTAAAGTAAAACATATGGTCACATTTTCTTATTCCATAGTAACCCATCTAACTGATAATATCAAAGGATTAAAGGAAAAGTTCAGTGTAAAAATAAAAGTTAAATGCTGAATAGGTAGGCTTTTTGTAAAATTTAAAAAAGTTTCTAATGTAGTTGTATAAATGTATAAAGCCTGGAATTACTGGATGTTTAACATAATAGCCAGAACACTACTTCCTGCTTTTCAGCTCTGTAACTCTGAGTTAGTCAGCGACTTTAAGGGGAGCACATGGGACATAACTGTTCAGTGAGTTTGCAATTGATCCTCAGCATTCAGCTCAGATTCAAAAGCAACAGTTATGACCCATGTGGTCCCCCCTCAAGTCACTGACTGGTTACTGCCTGGTAACCAATCAGTGGAAACCAAGAGAGCTGCAAAACAAGAAGTAGTGTTCTGGCTATTGTATTAGACATCCAGTCACTCCAGCCTTTATACATTACATTTTTGACTAACTATATTAGAAACATTTCTTTATTTTGCACGGGCTATCTATTTACCCAGTTTTTATTTTTACACTGAACAATTCCTTTATTACCTTTTCATTAAGAAACTTTCCCTTCCACTATGTAATATATTGGATTGGTAAACCAATCAGTAAAAAAAAATGTGACCCCCCCCGGTAATTTTATGTTCTAAAACTGTTAAAATTTATCATTTGATAACATTAAGAAAATAGAATATTTCAAGTTTACATTTTCTTTAAATAAAATATGCAGACCAAACATTCATTGACACAAACAAACAACTAAAAAGTTTTTGCTTTTATTATCTTTTGCATGTCAGGATTTTAGAAAGGGTGGTTTGATTTATGTGCCTTGTCTTAGGACTTGGCGTGGGACTTAGCTTCAATATTTTTGACTTGAATATTACATTCCAAAATTCTAGAAAGCGGCAGGATAGCTAAATCATTATTGCAGAGAAGTCGAGGTAAAATGAAGTCTATCCATCAATGTAGAATAATTTATGAAATATTAGCATCTCACCGGTACTGCATTTAGAAAGAGTACTCTGCATGTTAATATCTATCTATCTATATATATATATATATATACGTAGCATTGATATACACATGTGCACACTTCCAATGACTAATACTCAGTAGGGAACATGTATAAATTTTGCATTTATATATATAGCTTGTGCTAGCTATTTTTATAAAGGAAGAATTGGCTTATAATACACTTAAAAATACAGGATTGTGGGGTTGAATTGATATTGTGTTCATCTAATATTGTGTAGTTTGCAAATTTGCAGATACCAAATTTAGTTAAACCCATTTTTTTTAACCTTTTCCAGGGAAAGAATTAAGGTTTTATTATAAATTGTTCTTTTGAACTTTGTTTTTAGATGGTCAGAACTTGTCATTAAATTAGCCTTAGTGTATGTGTAGCCTGTGTATGTACTTAATGGCATTAAAGGGATCCTGTCATTGGAAAACTTGTTTTTTTCAAAATGTATCAGTTAATAGTGCTACTCCAGCAGAATTCTGCACTGAAATCCATTTCTCAAAAGAGCAAACAGATTTTTTTATATTCAATTTTGAAATCTGACATGGGGCTAGACATTTTGTCAATTTTCCCAGCTGCCCCTGGTCATGTGACTTGTGCCTGCACTTTAGGAGAGAAATGCTTTCTGGCAGGCTGCTGTTTTTCCTTCTCAATGTAACTGAATGTGTCTCAGTGAGACATGGGTTTTTACTATTGAGTGTTGTTCTTAGATCTACCAGGCAGCTGTTATCTTGTGTTAGGGAGCTGCTATCTGGTTACCTTCCCATAGTTCTTTTGTTTGGTTGCTGGGGGGGGGAAGGGAGGGGGTGATATCACTCCAACTTGCAGTACAGCAGTAAAAACTGATTGAAGTTTATCAGAGCACAAGTCACATGACTTGGGGCAGCTGGGAAACTGACAGTATGTCTAGCCCCATGTCAGATTTAAAATTGACTGTTTGCTCTTTTGAGAAATGGATTTCAGTGCAGAATTCTGCTGGAGCAGCACTATTAACTGATTCATTTTGAAAAAAAATAGTTTTTCCCATGACGGTATCCCTTTAAATAAGCAACAAGCTTGACACTGTCTAGCTATCTCTTTGCTCGCACAATGTACAAAGAAAAATAAATGTCCCAATAAACCTATATAAGATGATTTTTTTGTTTTGACAAATATAGTACAGGAGGCCCTACAGAGTATTATGTTTAAGGCTCCAAAGATTATGTACTCACTGGGTGAGATTCTATTAGATATCATGCAATGAAGGCTGGAGTCAGAGAGCACAGCACAGAATATTAATCTTACAAAGCAAACATTAATTCAGCATTTGCTATATTTAGTGTGTGCCTTTCATCTTTTGACTTAAGATTATATATAGAACATCCTATTATTTAGAAAAGGGTCATTCAGATATAGGTTTATTGTTAATTCATGCAAAGCAGGGCATGGCATTCATGGTGAAAAATAGCAGTTCTGCTTGCAAAAACTATTCATGGTTTATGTTTAAAAAAAATACAGTAATTGGAATTTTTTCTAATGGAATGATTCATGTAATGTAGGCAGGACCAGTGTGCAGTATAACAATAATATCCCTAAGACTAAAAGAATCACCAATCAATGCTGGTTCTAAATATACATATATCAACAAAAAAAACAATCTTTCTTAAGCATTAAACCTAAAGACATAAAATAAAATGGAATATTATGCTGCAGAATACCTTAACTTACTCATCTGTAATGGTACTATATGATCTTCATTTGATCATGTATATGAAAACTCCTGTAAAATCCTCTAAAAATTCCTGCAGTAGAATTGCGTTCATACGTACATCAATTCTGCCCTATTTTATAATCTGCAAAAAGTATTATTTTATAACCTAGCTAAAATGTTAGTGTTAAAAGAAAAAAGATCTAGTAAACAGGACAAACATTTCTCACCTCTGTAAAAACAAAACCAAAATAAGCCTCCTTTTTTGTACTATTCACCTATATTTAATATTCGACTGCCAGTAAAAATACCGTCTGTAGTCAAAAAACTCAAACTTTGATAGATTTGGCACTTATATTTATTACTATGCATTGTAACCAGATCAATCTGACCTGTGCTTTGGCCATTTTGACAGATTTCCCAGGCTGTTTGACTGAAATCAAAGTAAAAAGCATAGGGTCTAATGTATTATTTCTAGAGCCCCCGGGTTTAAGCAATTGCTTATAGAATGCCTGTGTGAGTTCCTTGTTTGATTACTAATCGATTACTTGGACTTGCTGCTGACTGGAATTTTTCCAAAGCCCACTAGTAGAAAAAAAAGTTTGTTTCTTTTAAAATTGGGTCAGATAGAAGCACAAGTAACTCAATTAAGCTTTCCTGTGAGGCAAATTCGGACGACTTTGGAAAACGAAGCGCCACTGGCGATTTTTCATTATAGCCGACAGGAAGGTAAGGGAAGGCAGTTCGGGGAGACTGTTCCCCCGAAGAAGAGGCGATTTGTTGCTGGGGCGACTAATCTGCCCGTGTGCCTTTACCCTAACTGGTCGCTGAAGCAATAATAAATCAGGCTGTATGAGATGTATGAGGCCTATGTACTCATATGTAACAAAGAGCATGCTTATCATTGCTATCAAGATCAACACAGCAGGAATCACTGTGGGCCATGCCTCATCAACAATTCTTAGGCTATAATGGATGCCTGTATATTCACACATACAAAATGTGTATATATATATATATATGTATATATATATATATATATATATATATATATATATATATATATATATATATATATATATATATTAAACTAATAACTAATTTCCTTTATTATTTGTTCCACATACAAATTGATGTGCATTGTAAGATGTTTGTTATAGTACCTGGGAGGTGAGGACACCCAGTGCCTTCTCTCCTTCTCTCCTGCCCTCCTATTCCTGTTTAATGTGTGTGCCACTCATGCACATCCGTTTATATTTGGCACACCTTATCTGATATCATTGCACTTGGAGCGAAATTCAATTACTTAAAGGTGAAACGTCTGTTTATTTTCATTGCCCAACATAGGTCTATTCTTGATTCCTGGGTGCTCTTCTTGTCTGATTACTGTTCCTTGACTCTTGCCTGTCCTTGGCTACTGCTGTATTGCTACCTAAACTGACCTCTGCCGTTTTCTGACCACAGTTCTGGATCCTGACTCTGTACTGCACTGACTTGATTGGATTGACCCCGGCCTGTGTCCCTGACTATGATTCTTGTTCCTGATTTCATACTGCACTGACTGATTGGTATTGGCCCTGGCCTGTACCCTGCCTATGCTTACTCTTTCCCTCTCCTTCCTGACACACATTCTGGATACCCTTGCCTGCCCAAAACTCTTCCCTTGGTTCTCTTACTTTAAGACCTGGTAGCATTGGAGTAGCCAAGAGCTCCTCCCGACGTGAAAGGTGGCTGTTATAGGCAGAAGCGTAAGCCATGACTGGAACCTTGCCGTTTGTTCTGGGTTTGGGATATTGAATTCGACAATGTTTTTGTATGACTTCACTAACCAATAGTTAATTTACTTTCACAGGTCAGAAAGATCCAATATTTACTCCAGAATTATTTTTTTTAACAATAAGCTCCCTTCTATGTTTATTTATTTATATACTTTATTAGTGGCAGGCAAAACCACCCGGCAACCTTGCCCACCACCCCACCCCAAATGTGTGTACTGATGACTGAAAGTGGGGATAATGTAAGTGGGTGGTGGAGGAAGACACCTCAGATAGATCCTGCACAGACTAAAGGACCCAGACTAGGGGTAGGCAGAAAGAAAAGGTACTTGCCTTGTGCTCCCCCTAATATTGTGCCCTAATCATGTGCCTCTTCTGATCACCCCTAGTTCCAGCCCTGCATTTTATCATCCCGATTTGAAGAAAAATTACCTGTAATGAAAATATACCTACATGGGAGTTAACCCCCAGGCAGAAGCTACCATTTAAACTGTTTTCTTTATAAATAGTTGCAGTTGCAGGCAAATAGAGAAATCTACTGTCTGAAAACAGCAGACTGGAGCTGATTATGACAGTGTTTATGCATGTTTTTACAGCTAATAAATCTTTGCTCAGGAAACCAGTATGTCTCTCTCCCTTGTTGCTTCTGCTGAAATATTGACACAACAATCATAGCACAAAGGCCAGCTTCCCATGCAATGAAATAAACAATCTAGACTCTGAATACTCAAAGCTTTTGAAAGGAGTCAGTTGATTAAAGACATGCTACAATGCTAGATGCATGGCTTGTATAGCAGACTTTTTAGCAAATTAGAGGCCATCCCGATGAGTCACAAAGTAATTAAATGTGGTGCCCATTAGTATTTTCAGGGACATCAACCATTGCTCCTGGAAAAAAAACTATAGAGAAAATAAATTCACTCCCTACCTACTAAATAAGTAGGGACCTTGCACCCCATTTGCATCCACTTTAATATAATGCAAGGCTGTCCAACTATAGGACACAAAGTCCACATGCAAAATGGTCATCTGCCAACAAAACAGCCACAACAAAGGGGAATGGGTAGGTGTTGTAAACAGTAATCAAGGACCAAATATGAGTTGCTTCAATTGCTCCATACCTTGACCAAATTTAACAGTTAACACTACAGTGAAATTTGATTCATTAATGACACTTGATAAAGGTGATAATTGGTTTCTGTGTGGCTGCTCATATTTGTTGTCAAGCTCCCAGGGAATAGTTTAACGATAGCGACCTACTTTTTCAGGGATTCTTGTAAATGCTTGTCTTAAACCATCTGGTGTGGCATTGCTCTTACAGTTCACTTTAGTTAATGTTGACTGATAAAAAAATAGCCATACATTATGTATTCAGTGGTACCGCCATATTGCAAATGTGTCGAAAAATACACTAGTTTCTCCAGCCAAGCTTGATATGTGAGTGTGATTGCAATAAATATGTTTGTCATGTTAGTAATTGATTTTATATGAATACTGTGACTTTATTTTTATCCTTGTTGGTCTGTTTCCTAGTTTGTGAAGAAGTATTTCCACAGCTGCTGCTTTACCATCTTAAGTGATAAATAAATTTAGTAAATTAATAGATTAGCATTTAATTAAATTGAATTATATATGCAGAAGCTTAATATGTTCCATATTGCTAAGAAAAATAATGCATAGGGTAAGCAATTCCATAGAGTTCTTTGAAAACCTGTGAAACTATGTTAGAACAGAAATTGGGGAGAAAACTCATTTGAAGGTATATTTCTCTACCATTACTAGAGGAAGAAACACCAAGAACTCACTAGGAGAAAACCTATAATGGGCAAAGAATTACACACAGAAAATACCTTTTATAGCGTTTGAATTTTTGTGCCATTGCATAATGATGCCAGCGCGTCTGCACCGATAAAACCAGCTGAGGTGCACTGCATGCGCACTAGGAAACCGGCGCATTGGAAGGAGAAGACCGGTGTGGCAGGCATCCCCGCCGGCCCACTAGACCACCAGGGTGAGTAGCCCTCACAATTTTCCAACAAAAAGGAAACTGTAATGGAAGATGGTGAACTTACCCCACGCGATGTCCAAGATGGCGACCTCCTGCTCCACCATGCGGTTCTTCCTGGTCGCAATGTGACGGCGTCAGAAACGAGTCGCTCCCGGATTGGTCGCCGGCGACGGAATGGACGCCGGCGTCAGAATGTGCGTCGGCGTCAGGACGCCAACGTGAGGACGCCGGCGTCAGCGTCATGACGTCATCGCGTCAAGTTTTGGCGCCAACTTTGGACTATTTATTCCTGACTGCCCTTTACCTCCTTGCCCAATTATAGGTCTATCTTGCATAGTTCCTGGGTGTGATTTACTGCTTTCTGATTATCTGTGTACCGACTTCTTGCCTGTTTTACGACTCTGATCCTTGCCGCCTGTATTTGACCATTTGCCTGTTTTCGACCATCCTCTTGATAAATCCTTTTGTACCACGAACTTGGTGTTTTTGCCTTCTCCTTGGTTCGCACTACATCGGAGCCTTCGGGCCCTGACAGTATAATTGGGCCATGGACCCCTCGGAGGAGCCTCAAGTTCCAACCGATGTCGGCAGAGCCGTTCGTGGATTGGCTTCTCGCATGCACTCCTATGAAGCCCAGCAAACCCACTTCGGCCAGGCACTAGAAGCAATCTTGGAGAAGCTGTCTGCCTTATCTCCTGTGGCTCCAGTTCCTATGCCAGTTCCTGCAACCCCGCTCCAGGTTTCCGAGCCTCGCATCCCTGCACCTCCTCTCTACAGCGGTGATCCGGAATCATGCCGTGGTTTCATCAACCAGTGTGAAATCCAATTCACCCTGCTTCCAGGTCAGTTCATCTCGGAGCGAGCAAAGGTGGGCTATATTATCACCCGCCTGCAAGGGAAAGCTCTGGAGTGGGCTTCTCCTCTTTGGGAGAAGGAGGATCCGGTAATCGATGATGCCAGGGCCTTCATCCGGGACCTTCGCACAGCATTCGATGCTCCTGGTCGGGCTACTTCTGCCTCTGCCCGTTTATTCCAGCTGCAGCAAGGGACTCGTTCAGTTCCTGAATATGCCATTGAGTTCCGAACTCTCGTGGCAGAAACTTCGTGGCATAACGATGGATACCATGCTGCCTTTTACAACGGTCTGGCGATGCGCATCAAGAACGATCTCGTATCCCGTGAGATTCAGCCTCAATGGGAGGACCTTGTTGCGTTGGCTGTAAAGGTTGACACCCGACAGAGGGAGTTCCAAGTCGAACTTGACAGGGATCGTGCTAGGAAGTTTTCCAGGTTTCAACCCACCCTAGCTCCACGCTTCCAAAGACCCCTACTCCCCAGTCCGGCTTCAAATCTTCTTCCTCCTCCTCCTGTGACACCTGCTACTTCTTCTTTGCCATCTGAAGAACCAATGCAGATCGGTCGGGCACGCCTTTCCGAACAGGAGAAGCTACGGAGAAGGGCTGCTGGGTTATGCCCCTGAAGATTCCTGTCCTGAAGATCCTGTACCCATTGTACCTTCTACCAAGATTATCGCCGCCATTTTTCCCTCCTGTGCCTCTCAGTTACTTTCTGCTCAGTCTTCGGCTCCTGCAGAGACCCCTCCTGGTGTTGCCTTTGTCCCTCCGGAATTTCGTCTTGACATCTTATCCCAAGCTCACAGTTCCAAACAGGCTGGTCATCCTGGGATTAAGAAGACAACTGAACTCTTGTCCCGTTTGCTCTGGTGGCCGTCCCTAAGGAAAGATGTCAAAGACTTTGTTTTGTCCTGTTCCACCTGTGCTGTCTCCAAGTCCGGACATTCTCCTCCCAAGGGTTTACTCTTGCCTCTTCCCATTCCATCTCGACCTTGGACTCATTTGGCGATGGATTTCATTGTCGATCTCCCTGTTTCATCTGGTCACACTGTCATCTGGGTGGTGATCGACAGATTCAGCAAAATGGCTCACTTCACGCCCCTCCGGAAACTGCCTTCTGCTCCTGAACTCTCTGGACTTTTCATCAAACATATATTCCGTCTTCATGGCTTTCCTACCGAGATTGTGTCCGATCGGGGGTCCCAGTTTATTTCCAAGTTTTGGAGGTCTCTTTGCAAAGCCCTTAACATTTCTCTTCAATTTTCTTCCGCCTACCACCCACAGTCGAATGGAGCCGCTGAACGGGTTAATCAGGCCTTGGAACAGTTTCTTCGTTGTCATGTGTCCTTGTGCCAGGATGATTGGTCGGATATCCTTCCCTGGGCTGAATTTGCCCACAACAACGCCCTGCATTCTTCTTCCCAGAACTCTCCTTTCTACTGTGTTTATGGTCTCAATCCTTTGGCATTTTCTCAGGATCTTCTTCTTACCAATGTACCTGCGGCCAATGACCAAGCTGCTCACATGTTGGCTATTTGGCATGCTACTGCGGCAAACTTGGAGAAGAGTTCCCTGGTGCAGAAAAAGTTTGCTGACAAGAGAAGGATTTCTTGCCCTCCATACATTCCTGGTGATAAAGTTTTTCTTTCCACACGCAACATTCGTCTCAAGATTCCTACACCCAAGCTTGGTCCTAAATTCATCGGTCCCTTCCCTATCATCGAAATCATCAACCATGTGGCTGTTCGTCTTCAACTCCCTCCTGAACTGCGGATACCCAATGTTTTTCATGTGTCCCTGCTTAAACCTGCCATGTCTTGTTCTTCTTCTTCTTCTTCCCCAGCTCCTGTTTTGGTTGACGATCATATGGAATTTGAAGTCAAAAGAATCCTGGACTCTCGTATTTCCCGGGGCATTCTTCAATATCTTATCGAGTGGAAGGGGTTCGGTCCTGAGGAGTGTTCTTGGGTGAGAAGTTCCGACGTACATGCACCTGTCCTGGTTCGTAAGTTCCACAGACTCTTTCCTTCCTCCCCTAGCCTCGGTGGTCCTGAGGCCCCCCCTAAGGAGAGGGGTACTGTAATGGAAGATGGTGAACTTACCCCACGCGATGTCCAAGATGGCGACCCCCTGCTCCACCATGCGGTTCTTCCTGGTCGCAATGTGACGGCGTCAGAAACAAATCGCTCCCAGATTGGTCGCAGGCGACGGAATGGACGCCGGCGTCAGAATGTGCGTCGGCGTCAGGACGCCAACGTGAGGACGCCGGCGTCAGCGTCATGACGTCATGACGTCAAGTTTTGGCGCCAACTTTGGACTATTTATTCCTGACTGCCCTTTACCTCCTTGCCCAATTATAGGTCTATCTTGCATAGTTCCTGGGTGTGATTTACTGCTTTCTGATTATCTGTGTACCGACTTCTTGCCTGTTTTACAACTCTGATCCTTGCCGCCTGTATTTGACCATTTGCCTGTTTTCGACCATCCTCTTGATAAATCCTTTTGTACCGCGAACTTGGTGTTTTTGCCTCCTCCTTGGTCCGCACTACATCGGAGCCTTCGGGCCCTGACAGAAACAGAATCAGCTCATATAGGTAGGCATTGTGGTATAAGCACAACAGATATGGATACTCTGCACAACAGATATGGATACTCTGCTAATATTCCAGACATACTGGAATGTCTGGTCATGTCCCTCCACTTCCAGGAAAAGCGTAGAACACAAGCACCTTTAGTCGTTTAAGAATTTTGTGTAACTTTTTGCATGTATTTATTTTATAGAATCATAAAAGTACAGGTATGGGATCCTTTATCCTGAAACACGTTATCCAGCTCCAAATTACGGAAAGGACATCTCCCATAGACTACAATTTATCCAAATTTTTAAAAAACATACATTTTTCTCTGTAAAAATGAAACAGTACCCTGTACTTGATCCAAACCAAAAAATAATTCATCCTTATTGGATGTAGAACCAGCCTATTGGATGTATTTAAAGGGGACCTGTCACCCAAAGAAATAATTTCAAAGTCTAATCTATTGTGCTTATTAAGCAAAATAAACTTTACTTATGCTATATAAATTATTTAAATCTTGCTTCTAGTCAGCCTGTGAATTCCCCACCACAACAAGCAGGCAGCAGCCATTTTGTGGACACTGTTATCAAGACAATCATTGTAACACCTCAAAATCTTGTTTATGCACCAGAATGGGGGACCTGATGCCCATGCCTTTGTATTGGTTGCACAATTGTAGACTGTGAACAGGGAGGGGGGATGTGGGGAGTGCAGCAATATATAGGGAATGCAGAATGGAAAGTGAAAGTAATTGCTTGCCCCGCCTTTATGCCTAAGGCATAGAGGAGGCAGGCAATATATGATTGACAGCTAAAATCTTAAATTGCATGTATAACAAGTATGGATGTTTTAATGTAAAAAAGAATGTGGGTTTCATGTCTATTTTGGAAAGGACTTTTACTATACAGCTTTTTATTTCTGGGTGACAGGTCCACTTTTTACATGATTTTCTAGTAGACTTAAGGTATGAAGATACAAATTACAGAATGATCTGTTATCCGGAAAGCCCTAGGTCCCGAGCATTTTGGATAACAGATCCCATACCTGTATATTATATTGACCCATTACAATATTAGAGTGTGCATGTTTTTTTAGGTGTGAGAGCTGTACAACTGTAAAAGTAAGCATGATTTACAAATAAGCAATCTTTGTTTATGTCCTTTAGTAACTTTTTACACTAAGTTGCATCAAACCATTTTTATAAAATGCCTGTGCATTACGATCCTTAGGTACATTTTTGTGGTGAAAAACATGCTACAGCTCCTTAATAAGCAACGTTTATTGTTGTCAAAATTACAAGAAGGCAAGATACTTTCAAAATTGCATAACGTAGTCTCTCTAACTGAATGTCCAGGGTCTCATTAATGATGTGGTAAGGTCAAGTTCCCTGATGTGATTTACTTTTGTCCTGGTAACAATAAGCTATGACCTAAATGCCCCTGCTTTAATTCTAAGCCTTTGTGGGTGAATATAACTTAAAGGGTTTAAAGGGAAGTTTCTCCCTTTGAAATCTGAGTTTGGTAATTAAAGAGTTAAGATATAATATAAATCCCAGTTCATTAAATAAATGATTTTCCCTTACTGAGATGACAGGGGATCTGTCTGAAAATGTGAAACATAATCTTGCAGGATTAAAGCAATTTAATAGTTATCACATTTGCATTATCAGTAATGACATTGGTCTATACATTTATTATCGCTGATACATAGACTCATTTAACCCTATGAAGTAGATTTATTATTACCCAGGCATCTAATTTGGTGATATGAAGGAGAAAAAAAACAGAAGTAATTGTGTTAACTCATTGAGTTTTTCAGGCATTAATTCCTTTTGTTACTAACAATCCAGATTTTTGCTTAAATATAAAGCTTGCAAGTTTTTTTTTGCAAAACAGGATCATAGAGAAAAAAAATCTGAAAAACAGTTGTTTTAAAAACTAAATGAGTTTAAAAACTTACATTTGGAACGTAAGCCAAAAATATGTAAAATGGAAGCTTGGTATTGATGTTTCCTCTAATGGCTATTAAAACATGACCCTGAGTCTCTGCAACATAATAGGAAAGCCAGTAATATATACTATGCAACTGTGATAACATGATTTTAATTCACATTATACCTTTGCTAAAGTTAGCAACAGTATTACCCAAATGTGTTTGCTAAATAAGAGTAACCAGCCCAAACAAAAAGCTATTTAAGCAGTTCAGTGTTGCATTTGTGTTTATATCGAAATCTTTAACGTATTCTTCACAACTTTTCCATCAAAAGTTTGTGAGCAATATCTTATTGATCTAAATCAATTATCTTGCACGCATGGTTTGTCATGGTCATCAATCTGGATTCAATACTGCAATATCTTATACAGAGAGTAGTTTTTACTTGGCTTTATTAACCATTAAGGAACATAATTAAATAATGAGGTAACTACTCTAGAAATAGAATGGTTTAATATCAGTTTTACCATGTTAATATAAAAATATCTGTTGTGGCTAGCATTTTATTGTTTTTCCTGATATGTATACAGTTTGGGAACCTCTCTCTCAGCCTGCATAATAATTTACTCCACTTTCAACAAAAAAGATAACAGTGGTATGTCTTTCATTTCCCAGGAACATCTGAGTAATGGGGTGTTTTCTGAACAAAGAATTTTAGTAAAACAATTTGCACAGAAAACTATATAGCAGGGTAATGAGAAAGAAGTCCTTTCTGCAGTCACTCCACAAACAGAGATGGTTGTTGTATGCAAAAGCTCATTTAGACAAGCCACAGTCATTTTGGAACAAAGTGCTTTGGACTGATGAGACAAAAACACCACATTCCAAGAAAAACACCTGCTACCTACTATCAAATTTGGTGGAGGTTTCATCATGCTGTGGGGATGTGTGGCTAGTGGGAAAAGTACAATATTTTGGAATGGACATCACAGTCCCCCAACTGAAAATCAATGGGATGATTTGAAGCAGGCTGTCCATGCTCGGCAGCCATCAAATTTAACTGGAGAGATTTTGTATGGGCGAATGGTCATAAATACCGCTATCCAGACACTCATCAAATGCTATAGGAGGCTTCTATAGGCTGTTACATTTGCAAAAGGAGGCTCAGCTAAGTATTGATAAATATTTCTGTTGGGGTGCCCAAATTTATGCACCTGTCTAATTTTGTTATGATGCATATTGCATATTTTCTGTTAATCCAATAAACCTTATGTCACTGCTGAAATACTACTTTTTCCATAAGGCATGTTATATATTAAATGGAAGTTACTACTTTGAAAGCTCAGCAAATAATAATTAAAACTCCAAAGAATTAAGAGGGGTTCCTAAACTTTTTCATATGACTGTATACTGTATATATAATAAAGAAAAGTCCCTTGTGTGCAGCTGCCCAAAATTGGTCTACTTCATCTGTCGGACATTTAATCGGAATATTGGAAGATATACTGAGCTGCAGAAAGTTCAGCATACCATGCAAAGGATGTCAATTTAAAAGGGGGCATTGAGGTTAATGTAACTCTATAATTGACAGTTGTGGAATATTGAACCTGCACAAGAAGCACAATATTCAGTAGCAGAGGTGAGTCGTCTATGATGATTTTTATTCATCCATGTTATGATATACAATATCTAGTAGAGATAAGTCTAAAGTAAATGGACTGGAATATTTTTGAAAATGTTTCACCACTGATCTCAGTGGCTTCTACAGGTTTCCAAGTGACTTTTTCTTCTCATCGGAATGACTTCTTTAGGTGATGTGGTAAAATGTTTTTACCACCAAAGTCCACTTGCTTTAGACTTATTCCTGCTAGATACTGATGGGCGTTATTACAAATGCTCATACTCTGCAGTAGAGATGTCCAAGCTGCAACCCTCTAGATATATTTGAAAATAAATCAATAACATCTCATTAACCCCAAATGCTATAAGAATATACTAGCTGGAAACAGTTTAACACACCTGAAATACAGTATTACCAGGCTAGAGTTCTTGGAGAATAGAGTGATATCGTTGGGCTACTCTATTCCCCATGCAGAATAATAGGCACTATACCCTTAATGAAAATTAAAATAGATATTAGAGTACACATTGGAGGTCAGTGTCCTAGTCTTAAATCTTTTTTTTATGATGTATAAAAAATTATTTACAGTAAAAAGAACTTTATCATATAGATCATATTTAGGCACTATATACTGAGGTTAATAGCAAGAAAAGGTTTTGTGTGACTTTTTAATAAGTGCCATTTTGCATGCAAATTCTCTCCTAGTATTGTGCCCACAAATAGAAGACGACACCGAAAATGTAAATTATCATATTTTTCTTCTCCCTGTGATTTGTAGATGAAATATACAATAGCACTCCTTGTTAAATGGGAACATGGACTCCATAAAACTGTAGTAAAGAGAGATGTTTTTTAGATGTGAAATTCTCTAGTTCTGTAAAGATACAAATGTCTAGGTTATAACAAATGGGATTGCTGTATAATGAACCTTATAAAATATGCCTCAGCTGTCTGATCGAAAAAAATGTGGGTTTTAAACTTGTGCACCTGAGATTCTAAGAGAATACAGTATATCAAAATAATGACATAATGAGGGAATGTATCATTTCCTAAAGGGCCTTTTTCTGTAATATCAATACTGCTGTATCACTGTGTAGGAAATCTTAAATAAAATGTTTAGATGTGCGGCTTTTACCATTTTCAAAGGTTCCATAAAAATGTATGGTTCATTAACAAGGGAACATACACCGCATTTTATAACTGGGATGCCTTAATACAAATATCAGGAGAATAAATGAGCTACAACAGTCAGAAAAGCAAAAAAAATATATTATTGATTGCAGCGATATGCTACTTCATTATCAGTGCTTATAAAGACAACCCGTTTTTAAAACCTAATTCTGTATTTTCCTGCTTCCTTTAGTAGATATGCGTCTGCTTATCTGCCTTTAATTATAGGCATCATAAAAATAAAAACAACCTATTCAGTCTCAAAGCAATTGTTTCAAATGAATTGCTAACAGAATAATTGCTTTACAAACCTGAAGATAGGGTCATTTACTTACCCAAGTCCTCAACAGATACTTCCTACACTACTAAAATATTTAAACTATTTAAACTATTTAGAATAACAGTGTAAGGGAACCTTACCCTGGTGATCTAGTGGGCAGCGGGTCCATCGCCGCTCCTTCAGCGCGGACGCCCGCTGCGCAGCTCCCTTCTCGCCAGTGCCGGCTACCTCTAAGATGCGCGCAGCATGCACTTCCGTTTTGTTAAAGGTGCAGTGACGCTGACTTGTGACGTCAGCATGCAATGGTGCCAAATTCAAACCGTATATAAGGGAAAGTCTGGTTTGATGTGATTGCCCGTTGTTAGGTTCAATTAGCTTGTTCCTGGGTGTTATATTCCTTGTGAATCCTATTGATCTTTAGTGTATTGACCCTTGCCTGCCTGATTAACTACTCTGACCTCTCCAATCCTGATCCTGCCTGTCTGTGACTATTCTGACCTCTCCAATCCTGATCCTTTGCCTGTCCACTGACTATTCTACATTCTCCAATCCTGATTCCAGCCTGTATGACGATTCTCTGCTTGTGCTGGCCTGCCTGTTCCTGGCGGTGTTCTTCCTTCCAGTATCCTGGTGAGATGATTGTGCTCCTTTGCTCATCCAGAGCCGTTAGCTTTGCTCCTCTCTCTATTAAGACCCGTCGGCATCCGATTAGCCGAGGGCTCCTCCCGAGGTGAAAGGCGGTGGTTTAAGCCAGAAGTGAGAGCCGAGACCAGGGAGCTTAGTTTGGGTTCTGGATATAGGGTGCCGAACATGACAAACAGCCTTTGTGTTCTGATAATACAGTGCTTTTAACATTTGGTTCCTCAGATGTTGAAGTACTACCTAGAACAACCTTGACTATATTATGAAAACATAAATCAATGACACATCATGATAATGACACATTTCTTAAAAGAAATAAAGATAAATTAATGACTCACTCGTGAGCAATATTAATATTTCATTTAATTTATTTTAAAGGACCAGTAAACATTAAAAATCACAGCTACTTATTTGTTGTGCTGTTCTTGTTATGTTTGTGTTTTCATAAAAATATATTATTTCAAGTATTAGACTGTATTGCTTACTTTTTATGTTCTGTTTTATTTTTTAAAAAGCCCCACTGGGCATATAGTTTTCACTGGACCCTTACTTTTTACATATTCATGAATTTCCCCTAAAAGTCCTACCAGAAAAAAATGTAGTTACACTGTATAATATAATACCAATAATACTAAGATAATGTTTTTTAAAAATGGTACTGAAATTTCAAAAGTGCTGCTAAAGTGTCTCTTGTTTGTCTATAGTTTTAGGAAATCTCAAGCGCTATAGTTTTGCAACAAAATTTGCTCTTTTATCAGCTGCAAAAATGTATGCAAAGTCATACTATCATTTCAGGATGCTTTCTGTTTTCCTGGAAAAAAAAATGTTCTCTTTTGTTTCAGAAAAATGCAGACAAAATGCAGACGTCATTATTATGCACCCTTTGCCTTTCAAGTCTACTACTTTTACTAACCATATTGTTTAAAATGCTTTAAAATGTGTTTCATTGTATAGCTTGAGGTATATCTATGTAGCTATCCAATGTTTCTCCAAATAATGTATGAAAAAAATAATGCAAGTTGCTCTATTCCAATACAGCCTAAATGTCATGTTAAGTACATAAAAAAATTCAGTTTCAACTGTATTTGCAATGTTAGTAAATGCTCTCAGGATTATGATTACTCCAAGTATTCACCACATCTCTGACAGTAGGACATTTATAATTTGAACACTCCTTTTACCATACATTTTTAATTTTAAGAGGTGACACAAAAAATAAGGTAAATTGACTGTCAACACCATCATTTTTAACAAGTAACAGATATGTCAAGTAAAGTGCAAAGCACCTCTTATCTGCTTTTGTTAAAAGAAGAAATAGGAAGAATATGACCATCACTTATATAAAAACTAGAGAGACCAAATTTTGAGTTTAGCTTAACATTGTTTTACCATTGTGTATAGCATGGATTATTACATAAAAAATAATGTAAGGGTCATTTACTAAAAATTTAGTAGAAGGAGATCTATCTGTTGGTATATGATAAATTGATTAAAAAGGGGATCTGACGTTTGTCAGTGTACTGGAGAATAAATTATAAAAGAAGAGAGAAAAGTATCCCCCATTTACCAATCGCATTACTTCAATAACACGGTTTCTATAAGACAACTGGATACTTGTTGATAACAATTAAAGTAAAATTGTGAATAAAGTTAATTAAAAGGATGCTGATATACTAATATTGTGATATAATTAATATCTTTATTAGCACCTAAAGTGCATGGGTGCCATAAAAATTTTTTTTATAAATAAAGTGACTTGTTGCTCAATCAATCCATACAAATTTTTTTGAATTGATTAAACATTAATTCTATCTATTGCATTCAATTGTGCAAAAAATTAATAATAACTATAAAGTTATATAGTGCTTTATAAAATCCCAATTAATCCAGAAAATTCATATATCTGCTCAGATTGCTTGATTAGTAAGAAAAAAAAATTAATAGTAGGTGGAGAAGTCCCATTAGGCTATCTGATATTATTCTGTCTCAGGGACCCCACAAAGGTGAGAAAGTCAGGGTTTCAGGGACTGTGGTCTCGATATTATTTTATCTTTCTTGTATAAGAACTAACTGTTCTATAAAACCACAGATCCCCCTGGCCCTTAATAAAGAAAACAGTATTTAGGTTAGATGAAGGAATTTCTGAGCGGAATAGAAAGAAACCGTTTTAAAAAGGTTTTCACTAAAACAACCCCCAAGAATTCAATAAAATGGTATGAACCGTCTATATAAGGAAGCTGCCTTATATAGACGGTATAAACACCCCCCAAGAATTCAATAAAATGGTATGAACCGTCTATATAAGGAAGCTGCCTTATATAGATGGTTCATAACATTTTATTGAATTCTTGGAGGGTGTTTTATAGATGCAGCCACTTTGGTTTGTCTGTTTGACACAGAATAACTAAACACAGATATCCCATTTATCTCATTTAACACAGAAAACTGTGTCACAACAACCCATCTAATTAAAGCATTCACCATTGTGAACAATGGAGCTTTGGTATGCTAATGAAAAGGTTAAATGCATTAAATGAGTTAAGATGACTTAAGATAACACAGTTTCTTCAATTACCCCTGAGTCATGACGCATTTAACTCACAAATCCAAGTGGCTTCATCTGTAGTAAAAAACCTTTTTAAAACGGTTTCTTTCTATTAATTGAGATTGTATAAAGCACTATATCACTTTATAGTTATTATTAATTAATTCTTTGCACAATTGAATGCAACAGATAGAATTAATTTTTAATCAATTCAAAAAAATTTGTATGGATTGATTGAGCAACAAGTCACTTCATTTATAAAAAAATTTTTTATGGCACCCATGCACTTTAGGTGCTAATAAAGATATTAATTATATCACAATATTAGTATATCAGCATCCTTTTAATTAACTTTATTCACAATTTTACTTTAATTGTTATCAACAAGTATCCAGTTGTCTTATAGAAACCGTGTTAGTGAAGTAACGTGATTGGTAAATAAGGGATACTTTTCTCTCTTCTTTTATCATTTACAAAAAATGTAATTTAATATAATAAAGTAATATCTCTATTTTTCCTTGCAGTCTGAACTACTGTACCCTGGGATAATACACCTTGAGAGGGCATACATGCAACAATAGTGTGAGGTAGTTTGACTCATTTTGGTCTTTCTGTCCAACCTTGATTTTATATATGGGGCCATTTAAATGCAGGGCCAGTGGACATGTTCACAAAAGTTAATAAAAGGAGCTTAACATTTCTACAATTTTAGACCTGCTGCTTCTTTGCAAAAAACTGATTAATCCTATTTGAATCCACTATATTATTGTGGGACCGAATAACTCTTTAAAATACAGTTTGTATCACTTGCCTTTAAGTTGATCCTGCAGGATTAGTCTTAAAAATCACTTCTGATATATGATTTGATGCATCAGTAAATGTACTATATGTTGTTACTATTTATTTAGACACACCCAGGAAAATCCTGTTTGATGTTGACTCTTGGGTTAAAATATTGGTTGGTTACAAGTACAGAAATTGCACTGAAACAACCTCTTGCTCCATTGCCTGACCAAATGGATTACATGATAAGTAGTAAGGTAGCAAAGCTCATTATTTTACGTTTGCTGATGACCTTCAATATGCTCTCTAGTGATGGGCAAAATCTCTTGCCAGCTTTTGAAGCTCAAACATGGTCATATACTCCAATGTATTGTAAAAAATAAAGTTGCACATCTTTGAAAAAGTCACAGCAAAAAACAGCCATTGATTACCATCTTTGTTGCTTTACTTATTTTTTGGTAAAGTGAAATGGGACACCTTAACCCATCACTAATTGCTCATAATACATTGGCTTAACAAAACTTGGAAACAAGACAAAATGGAAGGAGGATATGGCATACAGCATATAAAAAAGTAATGAAATGTATATTTTTGTGTGAAAAAAATATTCTCAGTTATTCTTTATATTTAACATTAAACATGATCTATAATTTCTACTCTTTGAATGAGACCCATCGCTCATTAAGGTGCCACTGCCATTTTAGGATATATTTGTTGATTCAATTTAAAGACTATATTAGTTTTAATGATTTCAGCAAACTGAAATTAAAACAAAAGTAGGAAAAAAAATTCAAAACCATTTTATGACAGTCTTTACTGGTAACAAATACATGGTGATAATGTCTTGCTACTGTTTTTATACTGTAGGCTCATTGTAGTTTTATCCCTATTAGGTGGAACAGTTCAAATGTATTTCAGTATATAGTATGGTCAATGTTATATTTCTACTGCCTTGCGCTGTTTACTTACCACTTTGCAAGTACAATGTCTCTTTGCAAATGCTTATTTGCAATCAAAGTAGTGCCTATATTATGAAAAATAATTTGGCACAGAACTGTGCCTGCAAATGTTGCGAACAATGTAACACCTGCTTTGACTTGCATGCAAATTAAGTTAATTTTGTGCAGGTAAAATGTGTAAATTACAAATATGCTTTAATTAGTGTAAAATGGGTTCTTAATTGTACCATAAAACATATTTGTAGTAATAAATGATTCTTGTCTATGTACTGCATAGTTTTCTTTTCTTGCTCTTATAAAATCCATTTTCAGAAGTACTGCAGCACTTAAAAATTTAGGATTTCTTCCAGAGAGTTACCCTTTTTACATGCCTCTCAGTAAAAAAAAATGCTCTGCTAATATCCTGTTACAATAATAGGTTCTTAAGTAGTTAAAAGCAGCTTGACCTCTCATTGCTAAAATACTGTTCAGCAAACTGTAGTGGGTACAGCTTATTGATTATAATCTCCAGAGCCAAATTAGCACAGAATTATTATCATTAACTGTATTGTTATTTTGTAAATTAGAGACCTGTTGCTAACAATTCATGGCACTGCAGTTAGCAACAAAGGGGTCTGAAGGGAAATAAATTCATGAAATGGCTACTTGTAAAATAACCTGCTTGATTACATGTCTATAATTATAAGTAGTAAGCATTTCATTGATTTATTTTAGAAAAAGTCTTGGTTTGCATATACGGAATGATGGCAGTTGTAAAAGTCCATCAAGGTTTTTAACTGTGGAAGGAAATTGAAGTGCCTGAAGGAAACTAAGAAAGACTCCCAGAGGGCGTAATGATTCCACACAACACAGCTGTTAGGGGTAGTCACCTGCAACTCCATAAAATCTCTCAAACTTTGGGCTCTCACTTAATAATAATGGGCTCCTCTAAGGAACTAAGTGAGAATCTGAAAAATAATTGATGTCTACAAAGTAAGGGAAAGCTATAAAAAGATTGCAAACAATTCCATCGCCACTCAAGTTCCACTGTCTGTAATGCCATGAAGAAATGACAGTTAAGGCCATGGAAAAATCTGACCAAGGCAAAATCTGGAAGACAAAAAAACTTTCAAAGAGAACTGCTTGTATGCTGACCAGGTTTGCTTTGTTTGCACAAATACAGTATCATCAGCATGGAGTCATCAGAAGGAATCATTGCTTGCAACCTAATCATTCATGTTTATATCCAAGATATGCAAAACAGCATCTAGACACACCAGAGACTTTTTAAAGCAAGTGATGTGAGCTAATGAAGTAAAAATGTAACCTTGGTTATTTTGCTGAAACACTATAACATTGCCTATTTTACTCTTGTTTGTCCGCTTGGTGTTGCATCCATTTTTAAATGTATTTCACCACATGCAACCCCTCTCTTTAATTATTTTACTTTGTCAAATTCTGTGCTAAAGATAGGTCATTCATGCTGTCTTAGAAAACAACAGACTGGTATGGACCAGATCATTACAACATATCCAACACAGTAAAAAAGACAAAACATTACCAGATACAAGTGTAGAGCTATAGTAAACTGCTTTGTATTTAGCAGTTATAGCTACTTTCCTTTGTGGGCTGATACCACAGATGAGCTCTCTTTCTCAGGGGCAAGCCTTTGCAACGGGGTGGAGGCAGGGTGTAGTGTAACTCTAACTAAGTGCAATAGCACAATGATGGGCGCCAGTAGTTCTTTAACGATTGAACATAGAACTGTATTTATTAAACAATAGCACATGGATCATCAAGTACGTTGATCCACAATGGAGCATAGAATATACACAGCAGCATAAAGGAAGCATATACTCACAGCACGTATAGGCTGAATCCCTACAGGCTAGGGAATATACAGCAGAGAGTAAGCTGTCGGCATGTGAGAGGTATTGCCCAGTTTTCAGGATATCTTCCAGTGGCAGACTAGGGGAACTCCTATCATCCCTATCTCAACATATTAGTCCTTACTCCGGGTCAGTAATACCCTGGGATCTTAATCCCTCTAATCTCCTCGGCGGAGCCTTGAGCAGCTCAACTATTTAACCTCTCTATCACTCCTAGAGTGATCTATAATTGAGTATAGCTGTCTAATTACTAGGCCCAAGGTGCCTAGGGTCGACACTACCCATTCCCTACCAGCCTGCTTGGTTGGGCTAAAGCAATGGACCCAAACCTAATGGTTCCTAAACCTTTTATACTCTGGCACAGTGCCATCTGGTGTACACTGTGAGAACTACAGGGGTTACATAAGCACAAGGTCCCCATAAGGACCTTTTAGGCATCCATATAACTAGGGATGTGCCTGTCTGTAAAGTGTAAGGGTGTCTAAGATTTTCACATCCCTACACAAGCCACATGCATTTAGTGCAGAAATGATTTTACAGAATATTTTGCATACATCTGACTGGACTAGGTGGTTTCTAAATAACTAGAGAACCAGATTCAGTAACACACAGAACAAAACAAAAGTTCATTCAAAATATTACCTGATTGTATTACACTATTATGCACATAAACATAATAAATTAAATCACAACATTACTCCCATTCTGGGCATCCATCCTATTAAAAGTATGAAAATATCAAACAGTATTTAAACAAAGAAACTTTGTCTAGTTTTACATGTCTGAGGTTTTTCCTATTGCAGACATATTATGAGGAATATTAACCAAACAGAGATTTGTTGTTCAGGGAAATCAACAGCCTACAAGAACTGCAAGCTTTTGTCATAACATTTTAGACATGATTTTGTTTCATAGAACCTTAATTTCTGTATTAAGTATTATATGAAAAACTATTTAATGTTACTGTATGTATCTAATTAAATGTTACTAAACTGTGAAATGTGTTAAACAGAAGGTAAATTGTTTTTAAATACACTACACTACAAATCATGACAAATTATGGAAAAATTACCTTATCCAGAAAACCCTGGGTCCCAAGCATTCTGAATAACAGGTCCTATAACATTATAGTGATTATAGAATGTTGTGATTTGTATAAAGCCAACCTTTTTTTGTTAAAGTCTATGTTTTTCTGTATTAAACCACCACATTAATAAATAAGTATATAAATAAACTCTGTGTAGTGATCAGTTCATTGTTTGACTATACAAGCACCACAGATATTTAAACGTGACATGCCTATAGCAGAATAGACTTATTGCTATAATAAAAATAATATTATCATCAAATAGAAATGAATATTGAAGCAAATCATTTTATTGTAAGAGGTGCATAAAATTAAATAGCAGCGAGCGCTGGAACTATTTTTAGAATCCAGAAACATAAAGTTAAGTCACATCCACAAGCTTAGAAGAAAGAGGGACCATTTTTCACAGCAAGAGCTAAATGAGAATGGAAGTAATCAATTTGCAGTAGCATGCGCCAGTCTGAAACTATTTTTCATGCTGCAATTTACGAATCAGGCAAGTAATAAAATATAACCTGAATATAACGGGTGGGAATTCTAAATTACATTTGTTAAAGGTAACTTTTAATTGGTTAGTGGTTATGCATGACTAATTTAGTATCCTAATATGGTTATTTTAGTATAATGCATTCTCCTGAAAATGTTTTGTTAAATCATATCTCATCACAGAAATACAAGAACTCTTGCATTTAAAGAGAAGCTCAATAGTGCAAAAAAAGTAGTGATCTTCTGGATTCAGACACAGCGAATCAACCTACACGTACATTGCTTTATCCTTAAAACTCACAAGAGAATAATATACAGGTATACAGTAGGAAACTAGGAACTGATAGCTCAGCATTGACCTAATGATAGTTACTGCTGATTGATAATTTTCAAACCCCTTGGATATAACAGTTTATTATCACTCCATAAAACGAACTAGTGTGAGATGTTTGAAGTTGAACACATGCCAATAAATAGACACAGGTATTAGGTTTGATCAAGGTTTCACGCATTTTGCAGAAATGTAGGATTCAGGGAAATGATGGCGCTTTTTATAGAATATAATGGATTTGCAGAATAATATCCCATGTATCTGCTGATTTGCATAAAGTGGACTGCCACAATGATAACATCAGTAATGGTATTTACTGTACATTTTATAGGGTAATTCACATATCAACAAAACCCTTTTTAAATAATTTCCTCAAACATCCCTTGCATCAAATTCCACCTGTATCTGTATTTAAGAATGGCAGCCAGTCAGTCACAATTTATAAAAGCATAGTACACAAATGATTGTGACTGAATTCAGTGCAGAAAACAAATGGTTAAATCTGTAATACTCCGTACAGTAAGTATTGTTACTCGGTAAACATTAAGGGGCACATTTACTTAGCTCGAGTGAAGGATTAGAATGAAAAATACTTCCCATTTCAAAGGGTTTTTTTTGGCTACTTCGACCATCGAATTGGCTACTTCGACCTTCGACTTCGACTTCGAATCAAACTAAAAATCGTTCGACTTTTCGACCATTCGATAGTCGAAGTACTGTCTCTTTAAAAAAAACTTTGACCACCTACTTCGCCACCTAAAACCGACCGAGCACCAATGTTAGCCCATGGGGAAGGTCCCCATAGGCTTTCTAAGTAATTTCTGATCGAAGGAAAATCGTTCGATCAATGAATTAAAATCCTTCGAATCATTCGATCGAACGAAATGCGGTAAATCCTTTGACTTTGATATTCGAAGTCGAAGGATTTAACTTGGATGGTCAAATATCGAGGGTTGATTAACCCTCGATATTCGACCCATAGTAAATGTGCCCCCAGTTGTCTCTTTACTATTAATCTAAAAGCACATGTCTGTATCATTTGTATAATCCAACGATAAGAACAGATGGCAGTTCCTTTTTTTCACAAAACTGCAAAGAACAATGTCAGATATGCTAATTTATTCAATAGTAGGTGGTGCCCTACTATTAAAGCAGACCTGTCACCTACATATAAAAAGCTGTATAATAAAAGTTGCTTGCAAATTAAACATTTAATTATTTTTTTCAATACAGCATCCAGACTGGTTATAAAGGTGTTTAAATATCTGAGCTGTCAATCAAATATTACCTGCCCCACCTTTATACCTGAGGCATAGAAGTGGGGCAGTCAATTAATGCCACTTTCCATTCAGCACTTCCTAGATGTCACTGCCCTCCGTACATACCTCCCTCCCTCCTAAAACTCTATAATTGTGTAGGGTGCTGTGTGTGGACATTAGGTCCCACATTCTGGTGCATACACAAGATTTTGAGGTGATACACAACTTGTCTTGATAACAGTGTCCACAAAACGGCTCCTGCCTGCGTGCTGTGATAATGTTATAATATATAATAATACATATAGGGATGGGCGAATTTGACCTGTTTAGTTTCGCCAAAAATTCGCCGCTGGCGAAATGTCACCAACGCCCATTATAGTCTATGGGCATCAAAAGAATTTACGGCTGCGAAAGTTTTTTGACGTGCGTCTTTTTTTTTTTTTTGTGACACACGACACCATACAATGGGCGTCATTTCCGTGGCGAAACAAGGCAAAAAAATTCACCAATCCCTGTAAATAAATGTTATTTTGCTCAACTAACATGATAGAAAATTATTTGGAATTATTTCTTTGGTGACAGGTCCCCTTTCTGCTGCATTATTATAATGTATCTAAATAGCACAAATATGATACACAGCATATTGCAGAGCCTGTTTATCATTTCTATCAGTTCCTGCTAAAGTCTATCTTATAATCTAAACTAAGGTACATTTTATCTGTGGCTTAAAACCCTGCTTGAGTGTTTAAGAAGATTGAAGAAAATCAGAAACCAAGACACAGGGAGATTATACAACCTCTAATCAGATGTTGCCTAGGTTTAAATGAAACTCTGAACCCTTGTGTTGCAGTGCTAAACATTGACAAACCATGTCTCTCAATATACTGTACTGCATGAATTATGCCAGAGTGTGAAATGACCCTTAAACATGCTTTATATGCTTGATTACATCTCCATTTTTAGTAACAATATGAAATGTTGTTGTGTTACAGCCAAAAAAAATGGGCAGCAGTGTGTAGATTTTTATAACAAATGTCAAATAGTTATGGGAACTTTGTCTATAATTGGTAAAAAAAAGTAGTTTAGAGAAAATGGGTTTGATTCTAATGTTAAATGATATACTGTATAAAAGCTAATTTTAAACTCTGCTGTTTTCTTGTTTTAAGCTATATTGCAGAAACAATATTGCAGAAAAGTTGTCATCAATATCAGTGGCCCAAGGCGAAACATATTGTGTTCTAGCAAGTTACTTGCAATAAATGCCATGATTAACTTATCAATCTACTCTGTAATTTCGCTGGCAGGTTGCAGCTTAAACACTAGGGAGGTTATTTATCAAGGTCCAAATTTATCTCAATATTGGCTGCTACAAACTCCGATCTAAGCCGCTCGGGTTTTTAACGCTTATTTATTATTACATTTTCCCGAAAATTACCTTTGCGGAAAAAGCTAAGATTTTCACGATTTTTTCCTGAATTTTCCTTGAAATCTCTGAATTTTCATCCGAAAGCTCCGAAAACATTGTGAAATTGCCCGAAACCCCCCGACACAACCAAAAATCAATCGGACTGTTCCCATTGACTTTTATGCAACCTCGACAAGTTTGAGATGCCGTTTTTTGATATTCTGGCTTTTTAGCCCTCAGGGTTTAATAAATTCCCGAAAAATTTGTGATTTTTTTTAAAAGCCTATTTGGATTTGTGCGTTAAATGCATCATGACTCGGGATTAATTGAAGAAACTGTGTTATCTAAAGTCATCTTAACTCATTTAATGCATTTAACCTTTTCATTAGCATACCAAAGCACCATTGTTCAAAATGGTGATTATTTAATTAGATGGGATGCTGGGACTCAGTTTTCCTTGCTAAATGAGATAAATGGGATATCTGGGTTTAGTTATTATGTGTCAAACAGACAAACCAAAGTGGCTTCATCTGTAACACAAAAAATCACTAATGTATCAGATTTCTGGAAATTTCGGGTATTCGGAGTTTAGTAAATAACCCCCCTAGGTAACCCAGTGTACATGTTACTGGCTGGATGAAAATGAAAAGTAATTGAATAAGATGAGTGATTGAATACATAGTGAATCAAATAACAGATTGGTATAGAATGGAAACTGTGAGAACAAGCCCATGTAACAAGTAGTGATGGGTGAATTTATTCGACAGGCGCAAATTCACGGCGATTTGTGCGATTCGCGCCAGCGAATAAATTCGCGAAACGCCCGCGAAAATTCGTGGAAAAAAATCGTCAACAATTTATTTTTTTCTAAAAAACGGACGCCGGCTTCAAAAACAGGTGCCGGCGGCAAAAACGGGCCCTGGCGTAAAAAAAACGGGCGCTGTCATCTCCGTTTCGCGAATTTTTCACAGTATCACGAATTTCACGCAAAATTCGCAAATTCGCGAAACGCCGCAAATTCGCCCATCACTAGTAACAAGCCATTGGCCAGGCAGGCAGCAGGCAATTCAAAGCCTGTGTAGCAGGCAACAGTTCTAGGCAGGTGGCAACTACCATCAGCTGGTGTAAACAAGGAGATGGAGACAACAGAGTCAGTATAATGAAGCTTATTAAAACCTTTCACAACAGTGCACTTAAAAAGTCTCCACTGACTCAGTAGGATTGTGCATCAACGTGTTACCACACAGACCAAGGTATATGAAGCTAATTCATATTATCCTTATTTATTAGTGAAAACACAGACGTGATCATAACAGACACTTAAAGACTTATGTTAATATTTTCTGAAAGATGCAAAGAAAACCAGGTGATTGTTACTAAGATCCTCACAAGTCAGCAACTATTCATATTATTATATCTTTTTTTTACATAATACCAACACAACACAGTACCATACGGGTTAATAATTTACATCAGTCCCTCCCACAGTGCAATTTACAAGTTACTGTAATTTCTTAGTCACTGCTTCATCAGTCTCTTGCACATTGCAATGCACAAGTTAATTATGGTCACTGTCACACACACATACAAACACACAGTTTATTTCCAATACATACAAGGTCCTTTCTGGAATCAAACACAAGGCCAAAGCTCTATAAGGAAGAAATGATAGTCACCCATACTGTCAAACTGTATACTTTAAGTAATTTCTCTTCCTTTCCAGAATATACAGGAATATTTTTGCCACCTGACTACTATTGTAATTCTCACAACAGTATGAATGTCACAAATACAGGATATCATTTAACTGGGATAACGCTTGAAAAGTAAATGTTTCCACAGTGTATGTAAAGTAAACATCATTGATAATTTGACAGGGAATATGCCATTTTTGTCTCAATAGGAAAGTCTGGCTCCAATAAGGCAGAATATAAAATCACGGTAATTGTACATGGAAAAGTGCCAGTTCTCTGCAAATCAATGAAAACACATAAAATATCATCTTCACAATAAGAAAATGCCTTAGCCATTAATAACTTTTCATGTTTAAGTTTAAGGGGAATCACATATTAGAAGAACATAGGCGACAAACCTGATATTGAAAGGAGAACTAAAGCTTAACTAAAGAAGTAGGCTAGAAATGTTCTACATTATGTTTTGGGATAATGGCAAACCAAGGCAACCACAGCCCTTTAGCAGGGAAGATCTGTGCCTCTGAAGATGCCCCATAAAGTGCTAGTAGACTAGGAGCCAGTGAGTAAAATATACAGATGAAGATGAACAATGAAGTTTACAAACATTTGGATTCTATTTATCTTTGGAAACATATCAGTTGATACACCTTGATGATGCATTTGTTTGCTTTGATATGCTAAATTCCATGGAGAGAATCAACAACAATTCCAGTGATTCAACACTTTCTGTAAAAACCTTTCTAGAAATTGAAATAGCCTGTTTGACAAGATACAGATAAGTATTCCTTCAACTATATGTAATGGGCATTAGTTGTTGTGACCAAGAAGTAAACCCGGGGGGGGGGGGCTCATTTATAAACTTTGCGCAGGGCAGATTGGTTTACACAGTGAACATATTTTCCCTGCACATGGTTGCATTTATAAAGCTGAATAAGAGTGAGTGAACAGAATCGCAAATTTTTTTTTTCACACTCCAAATGTCTTTAAGAGATTTTTAATGTCAGTAGGGTGTTGAGGTATAATACAGACAAAATATTGTAAGCTGTTTTGGACAAGGTTTAATAGTTTTAAAGATAATTAATTGGACAAAAAGTAACAACAGCAGATGGAGGAGATGGCGTCTACCAACGAGAACAAGAGGGAAGCTCATGAGGTCATTTGGTCACCTTGGAAGCTCTTTAGGGCGACTAACCCCACCACACAGCAAACCCTACATTAGACCCACTCTACGTCCCTATTCCAACTTAGTGCAACAGCTATATCACCTTGACAGGGAGAGTACCCCTTAGATCTGCATATGTTCTCTCCTGGATCATTACAAGAGCATAACAGTTCAGAGCATAACAGTTAACCTTTTCTTTTTTTCTTTTCTTTCCTCTGTTTTCTTTTATGTGTTTTCATGCTTATCCTTTATTGTGATTTCACTGTAACCGGAATAATGACTCATGTCTCTGTGGTGATTTGCATTTTTATATTTTATTGCACTCGGAGCATTGTGTTCCAGACATACAGCCTTTCTTTTGTTATCGCTGTTTGTGAAATTCAATAAAGCATTTCTCTGGTTAAAAAAAAAAAAAGTAACAACAGATTTTTTGTTATCTGGACCAATTCACTTAGTCTTTACAGAAAACAAGCCATTAAGGAAAATACCATACCCGTCATAGCCAGATTTACCTATTACCCCCATGTTCTGAATAGTACAGTAGATCACAAACATGAGAATGTTGAGAAATGGGCCTCCCCTGGCTTCCCACTTGATACAAACTAGTAACCATAGTGTTTGTGCTTCCATCCTGGCCCCTCCTCCATTAGTTTTCTCTCTGTTTTATCTTATATTATTATTATTAATTCTAGGACAAATCATACATGCTTCCTCCATAAGACATGTTTAAGCATTTGTTAGCCTCCCTGGTGAATGACAGGGTTCTGTTTTGGGCCTTAAAGAAATAAATAACAGATTAATGTAAAAGCAGCACTGTGTAAGGCTGGAAATGCCAAAAGTTTATTTGTATATAGAATTGTACATACACAGCAACAAATTATAACTTTACGGGGCAGATTTATCAAGGGTCAAAGTGAATTCGAGGGAATTTTCGAAGTAAAAAAATTCAAAATTCTAAGTAATTTTTTGGATACTTCGACCATCGAATAGGATACTACAACTTCGAATTTACTTTGACTTCAATTGGAAGTAAAAATCATTAGAATATTCGACCATTCGATAATCGAAGTACTGTCTCTTTTAAAAAACTTTGACTTCAATACTTCGCCAAATTAAACCTGCCGAAGTGCTATGTTAGCCTATGGGGACCTTCTACAACCATTTTCTAAGTCTATACACATCAAAGTAAAATTGTTCGATCGTACGCTAAAATCGTTTGAATCGTTCGATTCAAACGATGTAACCGTACAATCAAACGATTTTACTTTGATCGTTCGATGGCCAAATTCGGTGAAAAATACTTCGACTTCGATATTATTATATTCAAACTATTTTAATTTGATGCTCGAATTTTCGAAGTATTTTACACTTCAAAATTCGACGCTTGTTAAATCTGCCCCTAAATGTATACTGCAACTTTAAAATATTAGCATTCACGTTTAAAATGTATTCCAAAGCTATATATTTTCTCTATCCTCTTATTTCTTTTTGATATAATGATTTCACCTGTGACCTGTTCACATTCAGCACTAATGATTTCTATAAACACATTAAAAAGCATGTAACAGCTATATCATAATATAACAAATTGTCTTCAAGTTGCCTTTTAGCATGATATTTTACATTTACTCTTCCTATAGTGCATGCATAGGTGTGTGTGCATTTGCCTGTATGAACAAACATTTCTTTACTCACCACAAAAGCCTCCAGACATTTCTTATTCAATGATCTATTGCTGTCGTGGGAAAGTTTGCTTGTTGCTTTGCCTTCTGGCACATTTTTCTAGTTAACACAATCCAAATGGAAATAAATACTACAAAATGTGATCAAAGAAATCAAATGTAGGTAATTCAACTGAAGTAATGTTTAGCCACAAAAAGATAGGGGAATATTGTAAATCATCATGGGTATTTTCTCATAATGTAACATCAGGCATGCTGCCATAAACAACAGGCAGATCCTTATTGCGACAAGAACTCCCCTCTCCACGGAATAGTTTATTCCTGTCTGGTGGTGTACTCCTTAAATTCATAATCCATTTTGTTCAAGAAAGATACAGACATGTCCAGTGATATGTTAAATAAAAAAAAAATACCAAAAAGAATGTGGTTAAAGCTGCTGTTTTCAAAACAGTAACATAATTTCCTCTCTCTGTTTTCCTCACAGCTTGGATGCAAGCACATTAATGTGCTTTGAGGAAGAGATTTTCTATCCTAATCCAGCCATGCACAAAATGAACAAGGCGGTCAAGAGCATTAACTACAGTGTGGTGTGAAAGTGACAATTGCCTATTACACAGTTCTGATAACTGGCTTACAGATGACAGTTGCTTTCTTTATACATTGTTTTAACAGATTTTTAGGAGCAAGGAAATATTATATGTGAGACATTCTGAAAGTGAAACAGAAAATAATAAATTCATAAACTCAAAATGTGTTGAAATGTTTAATATTTTTTACAGGCACCCATCACTATAACTACAAGGTACAGTATCAGTTATCTTGAATGCTTGGAACCTGGGGATTTTCAGATAAGGGATCTTTCCAAAACCTTGATCACAATAATGAATCTGTTAAAATACGTTTACTATGAAAGAAAATCTATACACCCATACACTGCATCTCTAACTGTAACAGGAATAAGTGTAGGAGTAAAAAATATATGTGAACCCTTGTTTGAGTGCTTCATGAGTCATAGGATCCCAGGGGGTGGCCCTTAATTTTTAAACTGGCAATTTTTTATTCAAGTTTACTGAATGGCACATACAGTACTTCTAAGTATGTTATTATGAAAATGGTTATTTACATGAAGCAGGGTTATACATATGAGCTTCTATAAGCATAACCTTCTGTTAATTCTGTTACAAGCTATTACTCCGTTGTGAATAAAACATACAGATTTTTGTTAAAGTTGCCTGGAATTACTTGCCTTTCTACATTGTCAAGTTATTGTGCGAGAAAAAAAAATCTTCGTTGTTTCATTTTCTTTTTAGTTACTTTACACTGTGTATAGTTGATAAATTGCCATAGAGACTTGTGTTTGGCTTTATTTTTCACACACGTGGGGGAGGGGCTTAATCCTCAATTTGCTGTATTCCCTTAAGAAAGATCACAGCCAGTGACTAAAATGTCAGGCTTGTAGATTAAATTAAAACAACCTAATTTTTGTTTGCACAAGACCTGTTGAGTACTGTACTACTTATATATATATATATATATATATATATATATATATATATATATATATATATATATATATATATATATATATATATATATATACATTTTTTCCATTACAAGGGATTTCCCCTAGGTTTTTCCTTTACAGAGAAATCTCTCGTAGCATAGGTATTAGTGAGTGAATTCAGGAGCCAGCTAATGAGGTCAGTGAACAGATTAGTCTGACAAGGCACAGAACCATGGTGCAATTACTAAATCTACACTTGCACTTTAGTTCTCTGCAAAACTTTTGTGAAAATTCATTGGGCAAAAAATTTGCTCGAACAAAAAAGTCGCTCATGTAAAAATTGTTGCGTGTCAAACATTTTTGACAGCCATTGACTTTAATGCTTTTGGACAAAAAAAGTTGCACATGTAAAAATTGACGCTCGTGTAAAAATTGTTACATGTCAAAATAATTTTGACGCCCATTGACTTCAATGCGTTTTGAGAACTTTTCGGGTAAGTGAAACAGGACAGATTTGCCCATCACTATTGGTGTAGCTACATATAAAAGTGTCAAAATTACAAAAGAATGATAGGGAAGATATAGTATATGGGCAAGAATTGATTCATTTTTTTAACAGCAATATTAAAGGAAAAACTCAACAAATGTGTTTTGTTCACATAGATATTGAACTATCTGATGGACAGAGTTTTTTCTCCTAATGCAAAAAGGAAAGGGATTTCTGTATATCTTTATCTTACTAAGATGGAATTCTAACTTTTGACAGGCACATAAATCTCAACTACTAACGGGGTCATAAGATGTAAGAACGAGTTCCAATCAAGCAGTATTGTAATACAGATATATTGCTTTTTCCAGTATCCAATAAAGTTTCCTGCTCACAGCTATATCACAAGTTGATAAACAACTTTTTTTATGTTTCTCATCTATGGTTGCAGCTTTTCTTGAACAGGCACATTTTGCTTATTTAATAAAAAAAGTTAGGGAAGTGATACTGTAAAGAAAAAGTAACTTATTTTCCTAACAACCAAAAAATGGTAGAAAGTGGTCAGCACAACACTTCAAATCTTTGCGTAGTGCAGGTTCCTTCAATGTCTCCAATGTTTCCTCCAATATTTTTGGGCGAAACAAGACAGATTCACTCATTACTAAGGATAATATTAGCATTCACCCAATCATTTACTGTAAAATTCAGGGAAATGTGGGATGACATTCAAACATTTTGTGCACAACTATTTTATTTATAGATTTTTTATATGCGTGAGAGTTTGTGTTTATTCAGTCTATTGGCAGAATTCCTTTTTTTTGTCAGTTGACGATATATTTACTGCATTTTGTGTTTTAAGAATGTTTATTGGCAATAGTAAATTTAAGATTAGTATAATATTAGTAAAATATGTAAATACATAAAATAAATAAATAACAAAACAAAAACAAGTTTTTTTAGTTCTGTAAATGCTTCCTTCCTTTAAGAGTTTGCATTTTGTTTTGTAGCCATGAGAATCTATAATGGGAAATTCAGTCAAATTCAGAAATGTTGTATTTTCTGCATTCCTAGTATAGTTGTTTTACAGTCCATATAAATAAAACCAAGCTAACCAAGTGCTTCCAAGACATCTTCCTAGTGGCGTTAAGGTCTACAAATGCTACTTCAGTAATTTCTCATAGGTGGAACTTAAAGCAGACTTGGTTCAATACCTTTCTTATGTAACATTTGGGAATGCTTTCCACAAAAATGACACCCATAGGCTCCAATAGATGAAAAAAATTGTCACGCAACAAAAAATTTGACGCCCATATACTTCAATGCATTTTGACGAATTTTCGCTATTTCGTGAATTATTGGAGAAGCAAAACGAGTCAGATTCGCCCATCACTACTCCTCAACAGATGTGAATACATTCTATTATTCTCTATAGATGAAAGCTGGTGAAGGAATGGTAATGCTAAAAGTACAAAAAGTACAGGCAGAACACAAATACTTTGCATTAATGATACATTCTTGACAGTCAGATTAGTGTTTTAGCAAATTTGATCATTTATCATTTAAATGTTATCATTTTAGCAAATGTTATTTATCAAAGCATCCGATTGTTTTTGACAGTAGCAATACTAAGTCCTAACAACCCAACAAATTGTTAAGACATCAGGTCAGTAAGTATTGCCTTAAAATGAACTGAATGCAAGTCAACGTTAGTCTAACAAGCTTGTGTGCATGCTGTACATTGTTTTGTAGCTTTGTAAATTTTACATTTTTAATTTCTATACCTAGAGGTAACCATCCTTACAGCTCAGTGTACAAAACAGCAATTAATAAACCAGCCCTGTACTCTCTTCCATTTTGTCTGTCACATACAGTTTTATTGCATTGTCATATCAGTGAATTACAATCACCAATATTAAAAAATAGGTGCACAAATGTCCAGAATAGAGATTGCATGAGCATAAAAGACTAGGTAATATTTTAAATTTCAGCTAATACAAAGCTGATATGGGAGGTAGCCACCCTGAAAAGTATTAAAATGAGAAACTGTCTAGTTCATGTTCTTCTGTTAAAATTCCTCAATTTCAAGAAAGGAGGAAAGTAATTTCTCCACTGTTAGACAGGTACTTTATTTCCTAAAAATGAAATAAAGGATACTGTATCTAAGCTAATACAGCACATCTAAGGGAATCTGCTTTGAAGATCTCTTAGAATTTTAGATGGAGTACATTTAAATAGACTGATGGCTGAAGCACCATAGCTGTCAAGAAAATTGCTTTGGGACGACACTTGTGGAAATAAATAGAGAGGAATTTTAAAGATGTTCAAGTTCCTATGTCCCACAGCTTCCAAAATATTGATTAGACTAACAATCTTTAGGATTTAGCTGCTCTCTTCTTCTAAGAACATTGACTAAATTCAAGACGCTTTTAAGTAAAGCTGTCAGTATGAGAGTGCAAAGAGATGTACAACATGGACACCTAAAATCAAAGCCTTTATTTGAATTTGCACCTCTGCTCTACAAAATATGAAGTGTTTGTTTTGCATTTAAAATGAAAGCTGTTTTTGTAGTTTCAAAATCGAAATCCTGCATTTGTATAGAAATACTTGTGATCTTCATGTCATGTGGACATTTCTCAATATAAATAAAACTAGAACTGGAAACAAAGCTGCAACATACTAGAGATGATATCTACTGAGATCCTTACTGAGATACTATAGCATTTTTACTTACAAATAATAATGTTTTGTATAACTCTATTTATTATGTTATTTACCAGACTTGGGGACTGATTTATAAAATAACTAAATTGTATTTGTATATACTAATATACTAATACATTCATATTAGTATTAGTATATATTCTGGGACTTAAATGATAATCCCATGCATAGAAGCACTCACAGTAGTTACAGTATTCCAAAATCATATACAAACTTTACTGTTCCTTTAATTGGTTATGCTAGTTTTAAGGAGGGTCTCTTCTTAACCATTTGGGTTATTTTCTTTCAGTGATTTTACCTGAGGCATTTACTGTATACAACATATGGTGAAAGCATAGAATGTGGCATTGTGTTGCAAATAAAGCCAAGGCAAAAAGAAAAGGGAAAAAAACTATTTGAAAAAAGATATCTGCCAATGATAATGTAAACCTCATTTGCTCCCACTTAAAAAGTACATTTTGGTTTCATCCATACTGCGGAATGTCTTTGTTAGCATATAAAACTATTTCATACTGTCACAAACAAAATGTTATAACCATAATATTACTTTCATAAAACAGCACCTATGTTACTATAGAAAACTGGCAGAGCTGTGATTGATTCTCTTACAATACAGAATGATGACAAATGATTCTCTCCTGGAAAAATGAGACATTATTTATTTAAGGAATGCGCTCATGAATTTGGCGACAAAAATACCTTACAGAACCTGATTGAGTAGGAGTTAGTGTGCAATGCTACCGTTAGAGCAGATGGGCTATGGTAGTTCTCCATGAAGAGATAATGGAGAATTTATAGCCCATAACAAGCAGGTTTCATGCTGTTTGTGGCTTAGTTAAATTACTCTGCTCATCACATGTCTCTGCTGCTGGGATTTCTCATTTTGTTTCAGCTGTAGCCTTTGTTATATTGCAACTAATATGCTGTGCTGTCTTACCCATCATTTTAGAAAACATGAAAGATTATTTATTGTTTATACACAGCCCTCCAGATTGAATTATTGTTACTAAATTTACTTATAAAGGAGGATGTCCAGAATAGGGATGTTTTATATGCAGGGGCGCTCTGCCAATGAGGCGAGTTGAGAATCTCGCCTCAGGCAGCGGTGCCCCATTAGGTACCAGGGGCAGAAAAAAATGCCGCTCCTGGTACTTTAAGAGCCGAGTTTCCGGTTTTCAAAGCGGAAATTTGGCTCTTCTGCGCTAGCGTCCTGTCCCTTGCCACCGCCCTCATGGACCCCCCTCCAGCGCAAAAAGGTGAGCGCATGGGGGGCGGCAGCAAGAGCAAGCTGCATCAGGCGGTGGAGGGGCCAGGATTGCCCCTGACTATATGTGCCTGCATGGATTACACCTGTAAATGATTCTAGGATTGCTGCTCAGCCACTGCTTTCTGTGTAGAAAAAACTTGCCATCCAAGACCTATGACTCTCAGGGAAAGGTATTGCCATTATTTGTAAGATTTCTGCATAATTAGGTTTGTGAATTACAGATGCCTTACTCAAAATGTATTCCCTCAAATGTACAAGGTAGATTTGTGTTATAAATTCATATTAAAAAGATCCCGCTTGCCCCATAGTAAATGACAATACCCCAAATTCATATTGACTTTATTGCCCCCATCTGGTCACCACAAGTAGGTTTATAAACCTGGTCATACAAAGAGAAATCAAGTCCAAGAAAAAAATTAGTTTGGTTCTTTACATGCTTGACAGCTAAGCTTACTATCCTCACTGCAGATTCTATATAACCCCAAAAGCTTTTGGGAATCCCAATGAAAACATACATAAAATACCCAAAATGTTCTCAGGGACCACAAACTCTGCCAGGAAGAATACCAATAGACAAATACAAATATGCATTTTAAACTAAGATCATTTCCATTGAGGTCACAGATCAGCTGTTGCAATAGCACTGTAGCTCAGATCAGATCCTCAGAAAGAGTTCAAATAAATTCATTATAAAATCTTAAATTCGTGAAAGTGAGAACAATCAGATACAGTAACCATAAAGATTTGTATTCTAATATACAAGACTCTTTGGAAGATGTTGTGTCAATATTTGTGAATGTTTACATTTTTGATGTGTTTCTATCAGCACCACCATGTTTTCTATTTCATCGGTATTCTAAGACAATTAGCTGCCTCCTGTAAGACAGTACAGCAACATAAAACTTTGCTGAAATAACATTCCCATTTAAACTAATGTACGGTAATGGGTCTACAATCACTTAAGGGAACAATGCGGTTCAGAAAATAGGTTTTAGGGTATTAAAATTAGTTTCCAGTTTAGGCACATACTGTATTTTGATGGCTATGCCTTCCATCTGTTGCATTGTTTGCTGTGGTTAGGTTAAAAACTAGCAATAGAGCAGGCATAATTTGCTAATTTGACACATTTGATACACATCCACATTGTGTATTTGCTCCATCTGTAATCAACCACCACAGCAAGAGGCAGGCAGGTGGTTGAACCAGCAGTCAATCCCCTGGGTATCGTTCTGGCAGGTTCAATGTGAATTGTTTCTCTGTTTCCCTGGCCTAGGAGTTGGCTGATTTTTCAGCTTGCGAGTGGTAATTTGCTTCTAGCTGAGCTTATGAAAGTTTCAGCTGGCACTAGCTCACAGAGACGACTACTACTATAATATTAAGTGTTTTTTCCCTATCTATGTATTGCAGTTGTATTTATGTAATGTAATACAGGTATGGGACCTGTTATCCAGAATGCTTGGGACCTCGGGTTTTCCAGATAACAGATATTTCCATAATTTAGATCTTCATACCTTAAGTCTACTAGAAAATCATGTAAACATTAAATAAACCCAATAGGCTGGTTTTGCTTCAAATCAGGATTAATTCTACCTTAGTCTGGATCAAGTACAAAGTGCTGTTTTATTATTACAGAGAAAAAAAAAATCATATTTAAAAATGTGAATTATTTGCATAAAAAGTAGTCTATGCTTTATTCGTAGCTTTCTGGATAACAGGATTACGGATAATGGAGCATTTTTCAAATTTGAACCTATTAAGCTATAGGCAGTACAAAACTATGGTACAATATACTTTGCCAACTATAATTATGAATAGATTGCCCATAAATCATTGTCTATTAGTATATTTTATAATGTAAGGAAATGTACTTAATTCATTAAAAGTAGTAACATGCAGCCAATACTAACGCATTTTGGATATGGTACTCCTAGCCATAGACATGTGCTACAGATGTGTGTGATGTACAGGCAGTGTTCTTATGTTATATATAGCAGTATTGTTTATTATTCTTAATATATGACTTGCAGTTTAAAGTTATACACAATGACCCTCATTATAGTGTTCAGCATCACATTCATGTGTTTCATTGCTATAACACACTACCAGTATTTTTGGCTTTATTCTGCAGAAGGTTTAGGTTTGCTTTAATATTGTGTTACATATTGTTTTCACATTCCTGTTATTAGTGGTGCTTGCGAAGCAAAGCATCACTACTGTTATCTTGCAAACTTATTAGTGGTGCTTGCGAAGCAAAGCATCACTACTGTTATCTTGCAAACTTATTTTTATTCTTCTTCCGTATGAAAGTTTGGCGCGTAACTAGTCCCGCACCGTTTGTCCTATACCCATGAATGAGGTGTCAAATCGTGCGGCTTAATCGGGAATGGGGTGGTATGACTTTTCTAAGGGGTGGGTGGTTAATTGCCCCTTGCGGGGGCAATTAACCACCCCGAAAAGTCCCATAGATTAACATTGAGGCCAACTTTTTACGGATTCTAGCGCAGAGAGGGAATCTTGTAGAAACGTTAAATTTACCACATTTGAAGAGGTTTGCGACCTGTGTCAGATGATACCCCACACGAGGGTATAAGTTTTACCCCCGGGGCAGGAGAGGTCCCCAAATTTGCCCCATTGACTTATAATGGGGAATTTATTGAATAATTAGTTTGTCGCAGACCCATGAATGAGGTGTCAAACCGTTCAGCTTATTCGGGAATGGGGTGTTGTGACTTTTCTGTCCTATTTTTGGGACCCAAAAAAGTGAGCGGAGCCGCAAACAACCAATCCGATTTTGCCTATTGACTTCAATGAGAAAATGTAAACAGCTGTAATTCTCACAGTAATAAAGCCAGAGCTCCCAAACTTGGCACCGTGGGTCACTGGGTGACTGCAGCCAAAATTTACAAAAAGTGGGCAGAGTCTATAACAGCCAATCAAATTTCAGCCATTCAATTAAATAGGAAAATTTTAAACTGCTGCCGCTCTTAGACGGTTAATGGCAGGGTCCTCAAACTTGGCACAGTTGGTCACTGGGGGACTGGGATTAAAATTAAGAAAAGTGGGTGGAGCCAAAACCAACCAATCAGATTTCTTTGATTGGTTTTAATGGGAAAAATTAAGAAGGCTGCCATTCTCTCAGTATTGATGTCAGGGACCTTGAATATCACAAATGTGGTTGCTGGGGGTTTCCACTTCAAGTTTAGAAAAAGTGGGCGGAGCCACCAACAACCAATCAAATTTCATTCATTGATTTTCAATAGAAAAAAATAGAAATGCTGCCATTTTTACACATTAAATGACAGCATTCCCAAACTTTGGTATGTTAGTCACTGAGTGACTGTGGTTCAAAATTAGGAAAAAAAGGGGCGGGGCAGCAACAGCCAATCAGATTTGGGCCTGAGTTTTGCCACGGCAAGCACCACTCACATTTTCTTCAGGAAATGTACCTCTCTAGTTTATTATATAATTTCCCTTTTTCAAGCACTTTTTCTGAGCTGTACTTTCTTCTCTACCACATCGGACAACTAGCTTTTGTGACAGGAGCTTCCCAATTGCTTTTTAAAGACGTTTCAGTTTCTTAAGAAAGCTCAGAGTCTTGGTACTGTATGTCATTGCTAAACTGCAAAGTTTTCTCCTTAGTTTCAGATGTTGGAAACACTGAAATACAGTTATTTCAAAACTTCACCCTAGAGTGTGACATAAACCTCTTTTCTGCCTCATTTACTTTAAGAGTACAATAAGAGTACAATAGGTATACAATTCAGATTCAAACATCACTTTCCTTTTTATTCAATAAAACAAGATAGAATATTTCCATGGCTTCAAATACTACAAAGGGAAAAACTCATTCTTGATTGATGGTCATGAATAATGACTTGTTTTCATGAATAAAATCAATTTTGCCGGCAAGGTTTAGGTAAAATATGAGCAAAGTGTGGTATTAGGAAAGCTCTTAACCCATCAAGAGTTTACTCATAAATGACAGAGAAATATCTAAATGACCCTAGTCAGATAAACTAGTTATAGTTGCAGGGGATTTGGACATTAAAATTCCAAATATTCTGTACATAGAATATCAAGATATATTAATATTAATGTATTATTATAGGTTCAGTACAAGGGATGTGGTGACAATAGTTTGGTACAAGGGGCACAAAACTAGGGCCAGAACTAGGTGCAAAAAGGCAAAAGAGGCACCTGCTTAGGGTGCAACTATAGGGGAGGCGCTGGGCAGATCTTTTGCCTACCCCTAGTCCAGGTTTGCTACCCTCTACCACTCTCTCACTGTCACTCTCCTCTGTCTCACCTCAGCCACACTCTGATCTGTTACGGCACATGCATGTGCACATTTACGTGTGTGCACATGGGGGGGTGTGGTGTGGAGGAGTGTGGTGTCCTACAGGGTTGCCTATGGTGCCCAGTCGGCTTGGCCCAGCTCTGCACAAAACTGCCTATAAGAGTGCTATTCACTTAGCTCTTGCAAAATACACACAGGACCTTGTGGCCATTGTGCACAGGGTGAAAGGTCTAATCGCATTAAGAAGCCTCTACCTAATGCCTTCCTTAAATAGGCCATAATTACAGTTCTTCTGATGCACCCCTTCTGGCCTTTCACAAGTGACAAGCAAGTTAGGTGATTGTCCTTGGGCTAACCAAGTGCCAAGCCCAACATATTTTAATGGATATGGGGTAGCTGTAAGTGCAGGAAGTTGGGTTCTGGCTATTAGTTAGACATCCAGTCACTCCATCCTTTATACAGTATATCTTTGGCTAACTAACTATATTAGAAACATTTCTTATTTTGCACAGTCTATCTATTTACCCGGTTTTTATTTCTATACTGAACAATTCCTTTAAGAAGTCTTTTTTTTTCAGCGAGAAGGAACTACCTGGTTTCGAACCAGGGACCTGTTGTGTTCCAGGCACCTCTCTGCCTGCTTGAACAACAGGAGGCAGCGTGGTGGTGGCCAAGCTCTAAGATACCTGTTCCTTTGCTGACTCCAGGCCAGCCTTACTGCACACACACCCCCTATCCAGCTGAGGGCAATTATGAATTTGAGGGCTATTTAAGCCTGTTTCCTCAACACCCTGTGCTGGATTATTAGCTCAACTGCTACTCCAAGCCTGGTGATCCTGATTTCCTGTTGTGTTCCTGAATCCTGTTTTCCTGAATATATCCTGGTAATCTTGTCTTGTCCCTACCTTGTTCCTGCTCCCTAGTATCCCTCCTTGCTCTGTTTTTGGACTTCCTGGTTTTGACCTCAGCCTGATATATGACTTTTCATAAACTCTGCCCCTCCTGACCTTTTTGCCTGTACCTCATTCTGTTTTGTCTGCCGCCTGCCTTCAAATTTCAGCCTGATTCTGGACTTGTGTTTTTTTGCTTCCTTATATCGCTCTGCAAAGGTCTGTGATTATTTTTTGTTTAATAAATACCTTTAAGTTACCCAACACCTTAGCTCCTGTCTGTGAATCCTAACAGTCATCCTAACAGAGAGTTATGTAGTTGTGGAATTCTTTCCTGGAGTTGTTGTGTTTGTCTACTACATTAGAAAGACAGTAAGATGTATTTTAATAAGTGAATAATACAACATTTAAAAAATTAAATATTAGTACTTGATTTTTTCTTTCCACTGGAGTAAATAGTTTTTTTTTTCACCTTCTGGTTCCAATAGCCGTTTGGCAGGTTTCACTTTTTCAAAAGGGTTGAACATGATACTGTAGATGTGTTGTGTAACTGTAAAAGGCAAAACATTTTTTAAAATGTTTTTCCTTTAAATAATTAATATGCAACAGAAAATAATATAATGTACCCACGGATATCATAATTATGTATTTTTTTTTTTGAAGTTCATGAAATTTAAATTGGGTCACAAGTAAGAAATCTTAGAGCACGGAGGATAGCATTAAATCATGTTGTGTATTATACATAAGTAATGCTGTTTTGTTTGAATATAGAGCTGTGAAAGCACTTTCTATTTTGAGAAATGCATGGGTTCTTTGGAGTATAATAGATTGGATTCAATGACCTACACTAAATCGAGTGATACATATTTTTTTAGCATACAAAGGAGGAAAGAATCACTGGGAAATAAATGCTTCTCAGAACATTTATATCCTCTGTAAGCACCCAGAGAAATTGGCACAGCGTGCCTCACTAAGGAATATCTGGTTAACAGTGTTCCTATGTAAAACAGACAACACAGTAAATGTGCATTCTCAGCACATGAGTTAGTGTGTGTGTGTGTGGGGAGATTGGAGTGGTTCATTTGACATAACTTGAAGTAGAACCATGGCAAAAAGCTTGAAAGGAAGCCTTCTGTGTAGGATGAGGTGATCTGTTTTGCTACCTTTGCTCCATGGTCCATGACTGTGACTACCAGACCAGAATCTAAATGACGTTCACCTTGACAAAGGGACATTGTGTGTTGAGAGCCTTCTATTGGTGTACTTGATATAGGCAGGAATGTAAAGACCAAATCCCAGAACATCAGTAATCTGGAATGGTATTTCCAAAACGCATGCAGTAATGGGGTGGCCCCTATGTGTCTGTTAAAAGTTATCTAATCTGTAATGGAGCTGCTTTTGTCAACTCTCATAAATAGACTATTGTAAAAGTGAGTGAGCTGTATTTTGTCCATGTAATATCAACCACCCATTGATTATACATAGCAAGCAAGATATCAACAAGGAGCGGATACACCTACCAGTAAAATGAGAATGGCCCCAACGTTTCGGCACCAAGGCCTTTGTCAAGGGGAATCCCCTTATGTACAATCAATGGGTGGTTGATATTGTATGCTACTTTTAATATTGTATAAATTATGCCATGTGTTGTTCATGTAAAATATTTTTCTCTGCATAAAAGTAAAAATTATTTTTTTGAACCACCTTTTCTCTAAATTGTGTCTGTTCTGAGTGTGCGAACATACAGATAAAATACATTGGTATAGGTTACCTTTAGTAGGGGTAACATTTGTTCTTGCACCTCTAATTACTTTTTGAAAGTTTTGGTGTGCCCTCCATTCGCTATTAATTCTTTTGTCCATGTAATGGTGTATAAATGGTTATTCTTGTGGGATAATTGATATTTTGCTTTAAAAAGTCAATTTGTTTACTGTGGTTTGCAGAAGACAAACATTCTATTATATTAATAAGAATGGAACCACATTGCTAAGCTCTTGCAGCTTTCTACAGTGTAAATATAAATATTAAGTACGCTACCTTTACATTCAACCATCAATTGTGTCCCTCCCCTAGCTAGTATTTATTACATTAAATGAACTGTTCTACAGTAATGCATGTCATTTAATCAGCCCACATGCAAGGTAAAATTAGATGTTATAAATCTTTCTGTAATTCAATTAGCATGTACTCTTTGGGGAAAGCTGTCCAGTTTATTGTATTTATATGCATGAGCCAAAACATTTTTAAAATTCATGCATGCTGCAAAAACAAATCATAATATTATGACTGATGATCTATAAAGTGGGAATATTTTGTTTGTTATATGTTATCTTTCCAAAATCTGTTCCCAAGAAAATCCATAATTACATTTTTAAACATTTTTAAACTATCTCTTACCAGTATGTTCAATATTTAAAGCATTACGTTATCTATGAAGCTTAGTTCAAAAGTGAAACCCAAAATCAACCTTGAGGACAAAACTAGTGCATTAAAAGAACACTGCATTAGTCTAGTTTAAATCAGTTTATAAGACCCAAACAGCTCCTTGATTAAACTATCATCAGCCACTTTAACATGGGCTGTCCAATGTCTGGCCCTTAGAGCCTCAACAAACCTTCTGTATTATTCCCAATTAAGGATTGTCAATTTCTGCCAGAATGACTGAATAACTAATGGCATCCATTGTTGTCAAGCATGGTATATTTAAATCACAGTCTACTGAAGTACGCATGGAGTCTGACAACACTGGCCTACATTATGTGTTGTTTTATACAATGCAATGTACCATTATATGCATTATCCATAATTTATTACACAAAGAGCAATTTCAGTCAAGTGGAAGAGCTTTCGAGGTGTCAGCTTTTAACACAACATGTACAACTATTTTTATATTTTGTCATCAATTTAGGGCATTAAAAAGTTAAACAACAGTGCATTCCTATTTATGGGGGGAATATAATAGATAAATAGTAAATAAACTAAAGTAAACATGCTTTTAACAATGGCATGTTCTTCATTAGAAAGCTGAATTATATGTATCAGCACAACGTGTGACACCATTCAATGAAGTGTGTCATGATATAATTTATTGATCATTCCTGGTATCTGTCAATGTGAGGTTAGATGTAATCAGTAAAACAGATCTCTCACAGTATATTTTCACTACCCCTGGATAAACTGCTGTTTGATAGTGGGTTGGATGCCTAAGTGCAGAACCTACATTTGTTGAGATTACAGCAGCCTTTAGATTTTACTGATTAGGTAGAGAGTGATCCTGCCTGGGGCAGTCAGGAGGCATGTCAAGAGGAATGCCCACAGGACATTGTATGATCTACAGGATCGGGAAAGGCAGCAGAAATAGATATTTTTGTAGATCAATAATTTACCAGGGAGAAGTATGTATTTATAGCCAGTTGTTGCATGCAAGTAGTGACTATGGCATTTATAAGAAAATGTCTTAGGTGACATTTTATAGAGCTAATACTAAAACCATTTCAAATCTGTTCTCAAACTTTCACGTTCTGTGCGTTTGCTGTAAAAAAAAAAGTTGCCCATTTTGCTCCAGTTGGAGCTGTTTAAGGATGTGTATAATATATTGTGTCTTTGGTATTTAAACATTAACTCATATTTAGGATGTCATCTATTGCCTGTATTTGTGATGCACTTTTTAATTACACAGTTGCATTGATTATTATGTGAAGATATTTGTGTTTGTAATGGAAACTTTGCACATATATGGGGCACTGCAAAGGTGGCGCACTCTAAACACAGGCTATTTTTGTCATACTTTAGAACAAAGGAGATACTTTATGAATCCTGTCTTATAAAAATAAATTAATGCCTTTTTCAAGACTTTACTGAACCATAATTACAACCTGCATCATGGGATACACAAATTTCCCATATGTTTAAGATACAGGTATTGTGTATATTATATGCTATAAGTATATCCCATATTAGAGAATCAGAACCAGTGATGAGTGAAATTTTTCACCAGGGTTTGCCATTAAAAACATGCCTCTAGACTCCAAAGAGTGAAACATTTTTCTTGCATAAAAATAAATTTTCATGTGCCTTTATTTCAATCCCATGCCTGTATTTTTAATACAATAGCCTTATCTTTGTTTAAAAAAAAAGTAAGCAGAATTTCAGAGTTTTGCAAATCATTTTAAAAATGTAGAGGTCCAAATAATTCAGTACTAATAGATGGTGGAAGACCCTAAAGTAACAGCACAGCGATAGGAAGGGGCATTGCACTTTCTCCTTAGCAAATTGCCCATTTTATCACCAAAACGTATACTTTAGTGCCACAGAAGGAAGCTTGCCAATTATTATCATTGGTTTATCTCTAGAGAATAAAATAATACTAGCAAAGAAAGGTAGGCTTTATGGATAATGTGTTAGCAGAGTGGCGAGCTGTTAGACAACAGCTTTATGCTCTGAAAAGCAGAGATTAGTGTAGGGATGTACACTTAATCTCAAATGTAGCTGTTTTCAGGCTTAGCCGTAGCTTCCATATGTTTAACTAATTATATTGAAATACCAAGCTTCTGTTTCAGAATTTTATAAAACGTACATTTAAATGTGTTAGAAGTGCATGTACACAGAATTAGCTGTAACGGTTTGCAAAAACTGTTTGTTCAAGGGGAAGAGTCATTATAGTAATTGTAGATAAAGTTTAATATTTTCTAAGAAATGCAAGTAAAAAAATATAAAAATGCTTTATTTTTAAATAGAGAACATTCCTCTGTATAGTGATGGCAAACATATAAATTGAGTTTAAATGAAAAATAAAACTGCATTATCCACATTAAATAAATGTTAAAACAACTACAAAAGATCAAAAAGAAGTAAGTTTTACACTTTACACAATTTGTTCTGACTAATATCATAATTAGAATAAATACATAAATCCTCCTCCCATTTCATAGGTGTAAAAAGAGAGAATGCTACATCAGATTTTTGCAGGCAGGTCACATGTGTTCACTAACTGCTCACTAAACCAATTTTTATATACACAGAACAAGTTTTTGATTCTATATAAAACAGTACTGATGTATATGCAGATAAAATAAATTTAAATATTGTTTCTATGTGCTATATAGTAATAATAAATCCTGCATGAACCTTTAAAAACATAAGGCCCTTAATTAATCGTATATGCATGATGTTGAGTACAATAAGAGAAAATTACAATTCTAAAGGACAGCTGTTAAACCAGATGACAACAGATGCTTTTACTTATCCAAATGTATTAAAATAACTCCAATAAGCTGAGATGATATTTAAGAACCAAGCAAGGCAATAATGAAAAAATAGTTTAGGCTTAGAATAACAGAGACATCACTTTAAAAGAGCAGTTCAGTGTAAAAATAAAAACTGGGTAAATACTGTAGATGAAATTTTTTTTCTAATATACAGTAGTTAGTTAGGCAAAAATGTAATGTATAAAGGCTAGAGTGAGTGGATGTCTAACATAACAGAAGAGAACACTACTTACTGATTTTCAGCTCTTTGAGTTAGTCAGCAATTTTAAGGGGGGGGCCAAATGGGACATATATTTTCAAGCCTTTGATTGGTTACTGTCTAGTAACCAATAATTTGAAACTAAAAGAGCTGCAAAGCAGGAGGTGGTGTTCTGGCTATTATGTTACACATCCAGTCACTTCAGCCTTTACACATTACATTTTTGGCTAACGAACTACAATCTATTTACCCAATTTTTTTTATTTATACACTGAACAATTCCTTGTCTGGAATAAGAATTTTCCACAAAAAAAAATCTATTTTCTGTTTTACTTGATTACCAGCCCTGCATGCATATTAGATTATATCAAGTTAAATATGAGAGGTCTCTTTCTTTAACAGTGCCTTTTATTGGATATCTGAGTTAGAGAGATAACCGAGGCTACTGAGTTTAATTTATCAGATACGTTAGAAACCATGCACTTACCATTTGAACCCCTGCTCATTCTCTGTGTGGACTGCTCTGTTTATCTTGTGCCAGATTAGTGCAGAGCACAGTACAGTCAGGAGCAGGACTCTCTGTGCCTAACACCTGTCACAGGCAATTGGTAAATACAGGGCTTTCCAGGATCTTCCCTCATCACTCCTTAGCGTGTGCTTTCAAATGTTATGCAAGCTAGTAGGCACTTCAGGAGGGCACCTATATTCTACCCACATACTGCCCCATCTGTATGTTGTGCCAGGGAATGCATGATGTGCTGCACACTGACAGAAGTGCAAAGTTGGTACAAGAAGCCAGACTAAGTCAAAGTACAAAAAAATATGAATAAACACAAAAATATTCCTCTGAATCTTACAAATGAGAATCAATACCAATAATTCAAGCGGGCCAGAAGTAGGAGTAGACAGAAGAGGTGTGTGCAAAGGTGGGTGGAGGGGCATATTATCGCCTCTGCCTTCCCCCGATGCTTCCTGTAGATGTGTTGTCTTACTGCAGGGGGTGTTTGAGAGTTGCAGGATGGTAAAGAGCGTTGGTGCCAAGCTGCTTAGTGGCAGAGGGTTTGTCTAGGATGCCATCACCTTTAGGCTCAGCACTTTATCCAAGGCTATCCCATCTTCTCAACAGACACTGAGTTGTGCTACAAAATCCACAAACATTTTACATGCTTCTAAAAATATAGAAACCTGCAATTTTGTAAAATCTGTCATGTATTGCATAGAAACATTTACTGAAAATATCAGGCTGCTTAGAATGAATTCTTTAAAGAAAAAACATAGCCAGCTACAGGATAATTCTGACTGTTCTTAATATACAGTCTACTAGGGCCCATTACCTGAAGGTATCATACTAGCTATTATGGAAATTTATATTTTAGTACACTAAAAGCTTGCTATGTATTTTGAGAAATTAAGAATTTAAGAATTAAAACGTACATTTGTTTTCATATTAGCCAATGACTGTAAACTGTAAACATTTGGTATAAAACCTGGCTTATTTGAGCTACATTGACATCCAGATGGCCTGGACTGAACAGACCCACACTATTGCAACTTACATTTGTTTTCATATTAGCCAATGACTGTAAACTTACAAAAAACAGTGAACACTTTGGGAAGTTAGCTAGACTGTTCATGGTAATGTACCTCATATCCACTTGTGGTATAAAACCTTGTTGACATCCAGGTGGCCTGGACTGAACAGGCCCACACTATTAAACTGTCATTACTAGCTCAAAAAGAGTTAGCTTTTAGATGAAATAAACAGATAGTTAAAGATAGAAAAATATAAATATAATATTAAAACTATACAAAACAATTTAAAATGATTGTCATTGGCTTTGTATTTATCAATGAAAGTAAAGTGTTAACCAGTGATTCTGCAAGCAATGCAAAGCCTTTGCAGATGCTAGCATGGCTTAGAATACTAAATAGCAGAAAAATTATATTCAAAAATGGCTATAATGGGAACATTTAGAGAAAGCTGATTAGGAATTATTATAATTATTTGACAAAGTGGGAAATTGTAAAGCATTCAGCAGTATAAAGGGAACTATTCTACAGCTACTCCAAATACTGTATATATGGAAATATATTTGTAATTCAGCAAAATCTTAGGTTTCATTCCTATGTTGCAAGTTTTATTAGGTTTAAAGGTTTTAAAAAAAATGTAATCACAAAGCCTAGAACATATGTTGAATGTGAAATATCAATTTAATATTATAAATGATCTGCTCTTATTGAACAAAAATGAAAGGCTAGAGAACTTTTCAACTGATAACAGTATAGGGCTTATTTAATATGGATGCAGATGCAAGTTCTAGTTCAGAAGCAGGTAGACGCTATAAGATGCAGCTCACACAGGCACAAGGAAGCCCAGTTCAGAAGCACAAATATGTATTGGAGAACCATAAAGTCTGTGCTTGTTTCAGATTTTCTTTGATCCTTTTTGAGCCACAGGTTTAATCAACATACATGTGTTAGGTAAAGGGTTCCCCTGTGCCTTGCAATCCCTGGTGCATTCCAAGGGATCCCCACATATATATATATATATATATATATATATATATATATATATAATATATATATATATATATATATATATATATATATATATATATACACATATATAATATCCATTGTAATGTAAATGTTTCTTCTGTATTGGTACAGGTATGGAACCTAAGTTTTTCCATAACTTGGATCAACATACCTTGTCTACTAAAAACATTTAATCATAAGATAAACTCAATACGATTGTTTTGCCACCCGCAGCTTAGTTGGGATCAAGTACATGGTTTCTGCGTAAGAGATTTGATGGCTGTTCAAACATTATAGAATAGTCACTTTTAGTATCTTAAAATAAAATAGCTTAACCTGCCTAAAATATTGCAATTACATTAATGGCTTTTGGAAGAGTTGCACATTTTAAGTCAGTATAACAGCCTCTCTACTGAAAAGGCTAAACTGTAAGCATTATATCTTTGCCAGAAAGATATTAATTTGTACATAAAGTAGAAGAGAGTTTGATTGCAGTGTGTTACTATGCTGAAGATAGCACCATGCTGAGATCAGACTTAATCATAATTAAATGTGTGCCAGTCAAAGCGCTCAAACCTACTATAAATATTCCCTTTGCATTTTCAGTGTGCATAATATATGGCATGCACATAAATATTTACAGGGTATCAAGGAGGCTGATTTGACATACCTTATTTACCCAAATTGACTAAATGGATGCTCCAAAGAGAAGAAGTAAAAAACATTGCCAAAGGTCCTCTGTACAATAAACTTTCTGGTTGTACTATATACCTCAGTAAATAAGAACTGCATGAATATATGGTAAAAAAAATCTATTTTCGCCACACAATATTTATTCTTCAATCTACACTGCTTATAAGTAGGCAGAATACTGATGATGGTGTTTTATACCAAGTGCTCTATGCCAAGGATAATACCTGGAAAAATGTATGATTTTAGATGGTTTGGCAGTTTTTGAAAAACATCTAAAAGTCCGAATTGTATTAAAACAGTTCAATAAGTTCAGCGCAGCTCACAATTTTTTGAGATTTGTGGAAAAAAAATCAATTTGATTGTTAGTTAATGGGCCCCATAGTCCCTGTGTTGGAATATAACAAAGTTGCAGGTTAATGAACCAATGACGTAGTTGGCCATCTTAAATATATTGCAAAATATAGATGAACAATCCCTGTTAAAAGGTCTCAATGTCCTTAGTATATTGATAATGGGTAGTGCAGTGGGCCTCTTGCCTTTGTCTGTATGATATTTGTGGCTATAACCTCATTGCACAACCACCTAATAGTTTTCAGGCTGCAGGACTCAGAATCTGTTTTTCGCCATTCGAGTTTTTTCTTACCAAAGATACCATTCACGTTTCAAGGTCATTCAAGTTCATTTGAGGGTAAAAAAAAACCTCATTCAACCTTTGATAAATCAGCCCCAATGTGTACATTTAAAATTTCACCCAATTGCCACTTTTATATTATGAAAACAAAACATAATAATATCAAAGTAAACATATACCACTCTAAAAGCAGAATAATAACAATAAATGATCGGTCTAGCTAAAAAGAGATGATGAAAATATAATAAATGTTCTAATTTTATTCTTGCAAATGAATGGAAAAGGTTAGCTTAAAAACCATAAAACTATAACAGAATCAGGAGCTTTATGCATATTAAGTTGAAAGATTCAAGTTTATTCCTAAAAATGCATGCTCTTAGTTTCAGATTGGTAATGTGTAATCATCCACTGTATGTACTAGACTGTGTTATATAATGAAGACAGGTACAATCTCAAAAGAAAATCCTGGTGAGATATATATTGATTTTACTACAGTTGAACATTAATAACCCTTACAAGCACTTCTTGAAAGCGTGCAAGCAAACACCCATCTGAAATGAATAAATATAGCACTGTACTTGCAATAAGCAAATCATTGTTGTTGCATGGGGAACACAAAATGGTTGATTCATGACACATTTGTATTTTCTTTCCCAAATGGTAACAATGCCTGTTAAAATATACTGATGCTGTCAAATTCCGTGTTCAAGATTGGATATTTTCTGAATTGTTAATCCCCCATTGACTAGCACCAGGGATTAACGGTTTGGTGGGGACTAAGCTAATTGCTTTCACTCCTTGGTACACAATGGTGTTCGACTACCTAAAGCAGTTAAACACATTCTGACAAATTGTAACACAAGTTCATTGATTAAACATCTTCATGACAGTGAGGGAAGTGTTGCAAAATTTGAAAAAAAATTCCACAAGGATCCCCCAAGATTTTAGTAGATCTACCCCTTAGTTACAAAACATCCAGTTCTAAGCATCATTTTACTCTGAAGATGCTGCTGAAATACAAATATACTAAACAGAGTCTTAAGGGTAATGTTTCTTTGCAGACAAGGTGGCATTTTTGCACAGCAGTTATTGTGATCTTGGCAGTAAGGCTGGTCCCATGATGCAGATTCTAATAGAGAAATATATCAAGAGAATTCTTGCAGTGTGTTTTCCAAGGAAAGAATGTTTCAGTACAACAGGCAGCAGAATGCTACCGTAAGTGCTAAAGTAAGTTATTTTATGGAACTTACTTATTTAACTAGAGGGCAGATTTATCAACAATTTATTAACACCTATTAAATATTCAATAACAAAGCTGGCTAAATGGCATTTTATTCAGAATAAGTCAGAAGCTTACAAAGGTTCAACTAAATTGACAATAATAACAAACCCACAAGACTAAATATTTTGCCAATGGCCCTCTATGAGAACTGAAATATCAGAAATTTCATTTACTAATTATAATCATGTTTAATTGCTATTTTAAACATTCCTGAACAGATCAAACCTTCCTTTTCCCCATTGGATTGCCACAATAGCCATAAGTATTACCTTTCCCGGAGATGTGTATGTGTTATGGAAGGATGTTTCTATATCACAATGTTCTTTTTGGATATTGTACTCTATGGGGACAATTAATCAAAAGTAGAGTTTTAGGTTTTTTCTAGAAAATATGCAACGAAAAAATGTGAGTACGAATATATTCAAGAATATTCTTTGGAGCCTCGAATAGTCGCCATTTGTTAAAAAATAAAACCATGAAAAAACTTGGTAAAAGCTGGCTATGGTCAATAGAATCAAGGGGAATTGTCTCTAACAGATTTAATTTTTTATTTTCCCAGTTCATGAAAAAAAATTGAGTTTTTTTTTTCCTCATTGAAAATGAATGGATCAATGTGATTCTCATTGGTTTGCAACTTTTATTAGAAAAACCACTAGTGTGAATATTCTGCCATGTTTATTTCTTACCTAAGCTAGCATTTGAGGAAAAAAGGTTGCATGAGTTTTGTCTTGGCGCTCAAGTCTTTTTCTCTCGACCTCGAAATTTAGTAAATAGGCCTCCACCAGTAGTGATGGGCGAATTTATTCGCCATGCGCAAATTCGCGGCGAATTTGCGCGATTCGCGCCGAGCGAATAAATTCGCGAAACGCCTGCGAAAATTCGCGGTAAAAATTCGCCAGCGTCAAAAAAAAATTTTTTCCGAAAAAAGTCGCTGGCGTCAAAAACGGGCGCCGGCGCAAAAAACGGGCGCCGGCGCCGTTTCGCGAATTTTTCGCCGTTTCGCGAATTTCGCGCGAAATTCGTGAATTTTTCGGCGAAGCGAAACGGCGCAAATTCGCCCATCACTATCCACCAGTTACCCGATGACTTGTTTATGGTTGAGTTCCTAGCTAACTATTATAGCTCACTGGTATTGGGTCAGTTATTTTCTTAGCATTAACAATATGTTAAAATTGTTATATGAATTTTTCCTTTCAAAAGAGAAAAATCCCAGTTATTTTGGAAATGTAAATGGGGTTAAGAATAATATAAATATACTGTATATTACAGGATTTACTCTCTGGGCCCTGGCTGCCCAACATATACGTTATGAACTGCAACCCCCCCGTGTAACATGCATATGTTTTCAGAGAGATGAGGCAGATTATATATCAGTTTAAGGCATATACAGTATATGTAGGATTTTACATTTCAAGTTCTCATTTGCCACCAAATTTTATCTGTGCATAAATGTTTGTGTATAGGATTGTATTTAAAAGGCAAACAAAGCAGCATTTGGCATTGCTGTTTTCATTTCCACTGATTTAAGTTAAAAAATAATAATTTTACAAACCTTCTTTCTGTGCGCTCTAATAAAAGTAATGCATGGGCACATTCTGCACATCAATGTAAATAAGCTTTGCTCATTCTTATGATTGATTATGCTTAATTAAATAAGACCAGAAATACGCACTCCAAAATAATACACTCATAAGAGTGCAAAAAAAACAGAATCATAGTAAATATATCCTTACTCCCTCTGGAGAAACCAACCTTACAGGCTTGGGTTTCCCTAAGACTCTTTTGCTGCCATATTATACATTTGTCCTGCTACAGTAGTTAAGCAGTAAATCTATTTTACTTAGGGGGCCAATTCATTAACTTCGAGTGAAGGATTCGAAGTAAAAAAACTTTGACTTTCGGGGGGTTTTTTTGCACTGCATTATGAAGTCCTGGAGTGCGTCAAACTTGGAGAACTACTATCTATACTTTTTTTGACAGCATCCAGGCATGAAGAGAAGAGTGCACCACAGCTGGTACTTATATATATATATATATATATATATATATATATATATATATATATATATATATATATATATATATATATATATTAATTTGGCTTTTTGTCTATAATAGCTAATGTCTTGCATCTCAACAAACTCAATTTACATTCAATACATGATCATGCATGTTTTACTTTTCAAAACACATTCTTCATGACAACCATTATGCTCAATGCAAATCACTCAGCAGCAGAGGGTCAAAAGAGAATTCACTCTATATTCACACATGAGTTATATGACTCATTATAACTATTTTAAATTTTTGATAAATGTGCCCCTCAGTCATGGAATGAGATCTAAATTTGTAATTTTTAGGAAAATATTAGAATTAGACCTATTAGAATGCTCAGAAAGACTGCAAAGTTCATCACTATAATGTCATTTTGAACCCTATAAACCTAAATGTGTGTGTATATGTATATATGTATTTATATAAACGTATATACACAAACACAAAATATTTTGTGCATGTTATGATTGTATTGGCTTCTCTCCAATGGACTGGCTCCATATCCGATAGGCGCTATTCCAAAGATGACTTTAAAGATGTCTGGGTAAAACTAAACCAACATGCTAAATTATACCCTTGCTACTGCTAATTTATTTGAATGTGTAATGAAAAAGTCTTACATTTTTCACAGGTAATTCGCTTGTATTCTGTTTCAATTCAAGTAAGTAGCTATTGATTGCTTTGATGAACATCTTTAGCTATGATGGAGTTAAACTACATGCTTTTAAAAACTAAAATGTTTTATGACTGAATTCAGGTCATTTTAATTCTGTAGTGTTATACTGAATTTCTATGCCAAACAAAATAGAATCTCACTTGTCATTGACAGACGTTGTTTTTTTTTAGAAAGGTCACTTCTCAAGTATGCTCAATAACTCAATATGTTTAATGACAAATGAGACATTTGCAGCATTGGGAAAATATGCATGCAAGCAGAAAGAACACTGTAATGTCTCAAACAAACTGAGAGACCTTCATAAGGGAAATCAGATTGCATTATTTCTCATCTTTAGGACCATGTAGATTTAAATAAGCTAATATAAATTATATATTTTTCATTCACTTCAAACAGCATTACACTACATGGAAAATCTGATCAATAATACTATTATATGTCCTGGTAGTTTTATAATCGGAATAATGTATATTCACTTTAATATTTGTATATTTTTATATACACTAATGCAAAGGATTACCCAGTTACCCAAGTTATTTTCTTAATAATTTAATTTAATTGAAAGATAAGAAGCTCTATGCACCATGTACTTATTGTAGGATTGTTAGATATGTAAAATCATGCTAATGCTCATAAAATATTAGGAAGGCAACTGCCTTGATTTGGCCATGGCTGGTTCATTCCTTAATTTAAATTAGAAAAAATTGTATTAATTCTTTAAGTGGATGATTTATGACCACCTACTATAAAGAAATGATGTATTCCCTTTTACTCTTGATCAATAATAAAAATGGAACTATTTGGCTAAAAATATAAAAATGTTATTTGGAGGCACTGTTATAATTTCATTATTTACCTTCATCATTGACTCTGGTTCGTATAATAACAAATAATATTAATAATACCAAAATAAATATTGATAGTAGTTATTAAATAATTTCTAATGTGTCCAAGCACAGAGAAAGTGAAGGGGCAATTATACACAGGGAATGCTATATTTCAACACACAATTGTACCTGGAAGGTAGGCAGAGAGTGCTCATAGCTTTCTAATGTTTTTTGTGGGTGTCAATAATGGGGTATGGACAACATCTCTGTTCATTACGCATGATCCTGTGCTTGTACAACCAGCCAAGTAGTTTCAGGCAATTATTGCCTAAGCTATTCAGTTCTAATCGTTGTGTTGAAAATGACAGAGATTTCCTCCTGTTTTTGCTGTTGATGCTATGCAGTGCAGCACTGCATATGATTTCTGAGATTATTTTAAGTTGGAGGATGTTGTAACCTACTCAAGCCTTCAAGTAACCTACTTTTGGGATTGTGTCTGGGATATCAGGACCCATTACCATCCCGATGTATATTATGTATTTGGGGAGATTTTTTTGACAACATAGTTTTGCTGGCAAAAAAAAATGCCTTTAACTATCCATTCTGCTTTGTATTGATATAAATTGAAACTGTCAGTACAGTCATTTCTCAGCCCAAAAAATGTGCTTTAGATCATTTCAAAACCACCTGTACTAGCAGTGTTAAGCAGTGACCATTAGGGTATTTTGACCACCATTTCTCCATTAAAATATGAGACATTTTCCACCAGCACATAATATGAGCCAAAAGCAGAGCAGTCTTAGCGTTTGAAGCTCTTATCAGCTCGGGCTGTCATAGTAACAGATAAGTACATATCATACAGGTGACATCTCTGATCCAGAATGTTGGTGTAATAAAATCTACTTGCCCTGGTGGTCCAGTGGTGCGGCAGGGACGCCCGCCATGCCGCTCCTCTTCAGCCACCATTGGGGCTAGCATAGAATAATAAGAGAACACAAATAGTTTTTGCTTCTTTCACCTTCACATATGTGCATACATGCCTTATTAGCAGCAGTCTACAGACTGATTTATTATCATTGTCCCTCTGCACACAAACACTTTTGTCAATCAATGCAGGCGACTATGCAAGCCACAGTTGTAGAATTGCAAGTGTTGAGAGCATGTGATTATTTTATAGCCTAAACATTAGGGATGAATACATTAAATCATGTGTTTATTTGCAAAATCCCTGGTGTGGTTAAGTAGTTTTGGATATATAGGCAGTCCAACATAAATACTGTACTACATTTCCTAACAGTCATCTGCAGAAACATCTCAGGCCAAGATAATAAAGTATCATCAAAGACCAGTTTTTAAATATTATACCTACAGTTAGTATATATTTCATCTACTGTAATAATGATAGAATAAAGTATGAACCAAGGGACATGTATAATTTTTCCAGTGTGAAGAATCCTAGTTCCTCCAAATCACAACCTCATTTTCAGTTAGCATTGCCAACAAGCATATACCAATCAACACATAAGAATCAGGGTTGTTAAGCATTTAATACATTATAAACATTAACTGGAAAGGTTTTTGTAGTTCCGGGGAGTTGTAGTTCACAACAACTCTAAGGCTTTGGCCCATATATTTTATAGATATCATTTTCCCTCTTGATAACATTAGGGATGTAGCGAACGTCGGAAAAAAAGTTCGCGAACATATTCGCGAACTTGCGCAAAAATGCGAGCGGTTCGCGAACGGTTCGCGAACCCCATAGACTTCAATGGGAAGGCGAACTTTAACATCTAGAAAAGACATTTCTGGCCAGAAAAATGATTTTAAAGTTGTTTAAAGGGTGCAACGACCTGGACAGTGGCATGCCAGAGGGGGATCAAGGGCAAAAATGTATCTGAAAAATCTGCCTGTGTGTGCTTGGAAGAGATAGTGTAGGGGGAGAGCTGTTAGTGATTTCAGGGACAGATGATAGTAAGTTTGCTGGCTAGTAATCTGCTTGATACTGCTCTGTATTGGAGGGACAGAAGTCTGCAGGGATTTGAGGGACATTTTAGCTTAGGTAGCTTTGCTGGCTAGTAATCTACTGTTCTCTTTAAACAACTGCCATACGTTGACCTTGTAGGCATTGTTTGCCCAGTTTTTTTGGACGCAGCCACTGAAGCACAGTTGCCAGAAAAAATATGCCATATAAATGCTGAAAATAGTCATTTTTCGCCATACGTTGACCTTGTAGACATTGTTTGCCCAGTTTTTTTGGACGCAGCCACTGAAGCACAGTTGCCAGAAAAAATATGCCATATAAATGCTGAAAATAGTAATTTTTCGCCATACGTTGCCCTTGTAGACATTGTTTGCCCAGCTTTTTTGGTTGCAGCCACTGAAGCACAGTTGCCAGAAAAAATATGCCACATAAATGCTGAAACTTATACACTACTACAGCGGTAGTAAAATAAAAAAAAGTAAAATAAAAAAAAATGAATATTAAAAAAAATTAAAGTTGGTGCTGCTGAACTACTAGGAGCAGCAGATTAGCACACCACTCCCCAACACTGCTAGACTAATAGCACTGGGCTCTTATAGTAGTAGTAGTAGTAGTAGTAGTAAAACAACAAAAAAATAAATAAAAGCAGTCCTTACAAGGACTACTGTTATTGCAGCAGTCAGCAGATGAGATCAGAAGCAGGACAGCTGCCCACTGCAGCTACATACAGAGCACTGCAGTAGAAGGTAGATTACTAGCCAGCAAAGCTACCTAAGCTTAAATGTCCCTCAAACCCCTGCAGACTTCTGTCCCTCCAATAACAGAGCAGTATCAAAACGATTACTAGCCAGCAAACTTTCAACTGTCCCTGAAATCACTAACAGGCAGCAGCTCTCTCCCTACACTATCTCTTCAGCACACACAGGCAGAGTGAAAAAACGCTGCAGGGCTTCGGTTTTTATAGGGAAGGGGAGTGGTCCAGGGGAGAGCTTCCTGATTGGCTGCCATGTACCTGCTGGTCTGGGGTGAGAGGGCAAAAAAAAGCGCCAACAATGGCGAACCCAAAATGGCGAACGTCGCGCGACGTTCGCGAACTTCCGGCGAGCGCGAACACCCGATGTTCGCGCGAACAAGTTCGCCGGCGAACAGTTCGCGACATCTCTAGATAACATAAGACAAAATATACTCACAATACGTTTCTACCTTGAAAACACCTCAGAGATATGTATTTCAAAGAGTAAGTTGTGAAACAGTTGGAAGACCAGCTGTTGGTTCAATTACCAACAAAAATTCTTCCCAGGCATATAATAAATCAGGATACATTTATCTGGATGTAAGATAAGTATGATTGTTTAAGAAGAAATATATGCTTTTTTATATGCTTTACATTTCATTAGCTTATATTGCTGCTTAGAGAACCCTTTCAGAATAGTGTGGTGTTATCTAAATTGTAATGCATTCTACAGATTTCAATGACTGGATTATGAATTTAATTTGTTAATACTAGTTTATACATATGTGCCAGGTGCATGTGCAATGTGTAGCTAATCAACCTATTGGATGTTGCTCCAAGTTGCTTCAAAACAGGTGATTATTTTAGGCAAGTTTAATTAGGATAATTCCAGGCAAGTTTTATTTGCATAAAAAGCAGGCATACTGCCATAGAGAGCCCCTGTATGCTGCCAGTCCACATAGGGGCTATAGTCACAGCCCATAATTGCCACCCCCAGGAACTTCTTGCATGCTTGTGTTGCTCTCCAACTTCTTTTACATTTGAACGTGGATCACAGGTAAAAATAAAGGTTGGGACCCCTGTTGTATAATATCCCCCATCATGTGCTGTGCCCCTGAGGTTTGCCATGCTGAAACACATACAAGCACATAATGAGTGTCTGGTCTTGCTTGGTCATCACCCAATTTACTTGGGCATACTTGGGTTTTTTTGGGTACTTCGACCATTGAATACGACCTTTGACTTCGATTCGAACGATTCAAACTACTCAACCATAGTTCGACTATTCGACCATTCGATAGTCGAACTACTGTCTCTTTAAAAAAACTTTGACTACCTACTTCGGCACTTTAAACCTACCGAGCTACAATGTTAGCCTATGGGGACCTTCCCCATAAGTTTTCTAAGCTTTTTTTGATCGAAGGAAAATCCTTCGATCGATGGATTAAAATCCTTCGAATCGTTCCGAATGATTTTTCCTTCGATCGTTCGATCGAAGTATTTGGGTAAATCCTTCAACTTCGATATTCGAAATCGAAGGATTTTACTTCGAGGGTCAAATATCGAGGGTTAATTAACCCTCGATATTCGACCCTTAGTAAATATGCCCCTACATGTTCCTAGAAAATGTACAATATTAACATCAATTTAATACCTTTTAGCTCTGTTTGTTGTGATTAAATGTTAACTTTTCCCACTTTCCCCATTATACACCTATGCTGAACTCCCATAGCCCTCCTTCTCTGGCTGCAGGACAGCTATAGGTTATGGCAGCTTTTTGCATCATGGCTATTGCTCTGTAAACAAAGTTTTGGATGTAATGGTCTCTTTTTAACAATCCTTATTCCTCTTTCCCTTCATGCTGAATTGGGCTTAACAATTTGAAGGGGTGTTAGAGCTCAGTGAGCTCAAACACTCTACAGAATAGTATTGTTTTCAAAGCAGCGAAATACATTCTGACAAGTTCAGCACTTTAAACTGCACTGTCTGTTTGTTAAACACTTCCCTGACTGTCATAAAAAATATCAACTGAACCAAGCACTGATTCTACCCTTATTCATGAACATTTGACAGCTACAGTCAAATATGTTATGGAAGTCAATATCAAAAATATTTATTCACTAAAAGAAAGGAGTATTTAATAGAAGCAATTGTCACTGTTTGTGGTATTGTATTTTAACAGCACTACAGTATATCATAAACATGCTTTTTTGGGTAATGAGAATATTAACACACACACAACATGTTCTTTCCCATGGGCCTAAAGCACAGGATAAACATAATCAAGGGGGTTAATGTAAAAGAAGTTAAAAAATAAGTATAATGTTTAGTAATCTGGGTGTTTCTGTCACGCAAGTGACCAATGAACATGACTCATTCATTGAATGAGTTATTATACTTGTTGCCAATATTGCAGTTTTGTTTTATTAGCTGCCTCACATTTGTTACGTCCAGTAGAGCTTCGTACCACACTCAAGCCTTTTCAGCCTTAAACACATTGTCCTTAATATGCAATGCTTCATTCAATATACAACGGCCAAAGATGGCTCAAGTTTTTTTATCCACAATGCAATATTCTTCACCAGAATTCCATGATACATGCACATGTAGTATTACTTTCAAAAGTGCACAACTTGTGGATAAAAGGTACATAAAACAAGTGTGATATAAGCTTACACCTGCAAACATGTCAAATGAATGCTATCCAGGTAGTGCATTACTGAGTGCTTATACAACATACTAAAGCACCATTGTTCACAATGGTGAACACTTTAATTAGATGGGGTGCTTTGACACAAAAAAAGCCCTGTACTTAATGTAAGGTTAAGGCAACTACGAGTATTATATCTTGTACTGCATGCATTGCATTCCACAACCTCACTGTCCTCACTGTGAAGAACCCCCTTACGTTGCTTCAAATGAAAGTTCTTTTCTTCTAGTCTAAAGGGGTGGCCTCTGGTACGGTGATCCACTTTATGGGTAAAAAGGTCCCCTGCTATTTGTCTATAATGTCCTCTAATGTACTTGTAAAGTGTAATTATGCCCCCCGCAAGTGCCTTTTTTCCAGAGAAAACAACCCCAACCTTGACAGTCTACCCTCATAATTTAAGTCTACCATCCCTCTAACCAATTTAGTTGCACATCTCTGTACTCTCTCTAGCTTATTTGTATCTATCTTAAGGACTGGAGTCAAAAACTGCACTGCATACTCCAGATGAGACCTTACCAGGGACCTATAAGGAGGCATACTTATGTTTTCATTCCTTGATTTAATGCCCTTTTTCATGCAACTTTATTTGCTTTAGTAGCCACAGCATGACACTGCCCAGAATTAGACAACTTGTTATCTACAAAGACCCCTAGATCCTTCTCATTTAAGGAAACTCCCAACACACTGCCATTTAGTGTATAACTTACATTTATATTATTTTTGCCAAAGTGCATAACCTTGCATCTATCAACATTGAACCTCATTTTCCAGTTTGCTGCCCAGTTTTCCAGTTTAAACAAATCACATTGCAAAGTGGCAGCATCCTGCATGGAACCTATAGTTCTGCACAATTTAGTGTCATCTGCAAAAATAGAAACAGTACTTTCAATGCCCACCTCCAGGTTTTTAATAAACAAGTTAAAAAAACAAGGGACCTAGTACAGATCCCCGAGGTACTCCACTAACAACACAGGTCCAATTAGAAAATGTTCCATTTAACACCACTCTTTGTAGTCTATCTTTTAGCCAGTTCTCTATCCAGGTACAAATACTATGTTCCAGGCCAACATTCCTTAATTTAACCAGTTACCTTTTGTGTGACACTGCATCAAATGCTTTAACAAAGTTTAAGTAAATCACATCCACTGCCATCCCAGAATCAAGGTCCCTGCTTACCTTCTCATAAAAAGAAATTGAGTTAGTCTGGCAAGATCTATCACACATAAAACCATGCTGGCACACACTCATAGTATTATGATTTGCTAAAAAGTCCAGTATCTTATCCTTTATTAACCCTTCGAAAAGCTTTCCTACCACTGATGTCGGACTAACTGGCCTATAGTTTTGAGGCTGAGAACGGGATCCTTTTTTGAATAGAGGCAACACATTAGCAATTTGCCAGTCTCTCTGCACTATGCCAGACCACAATGAATCCTAAAAAATTAAGTAAAGAGGTTTGGCAATCACTTGGGTATTCATCCCAAGTACACTGGGATGAATACCATCTGGTCCCGGACTGTTGTTAATCTTCTAGTCTCTAGTTCTAGTCTCTTTTGAATTTCCTTATGTGTGAACAATACATCATTAGTTGTATTACTAGAATTTAGACTATTAAGAAGGAAACCTTCATTAACTGGTTCCTTATTTGTGTAGACAGATGAAAAATATGAGTTCAGAATCTGCGCTTTTATTTTGTTTTCATCAACCAGCTCACCCCCCTCTGATAGTAAGGGTCCAACCCCTTCCTGCTTCATTTTTTTACTATTAACATATTTAAAAAATAATTTTGATGTTTTTTACTGCTTGCTGCAATATCCTTTTCAATATCAATTTTAGCTTGCCTTATAGCTTCTTTGCTTTGCAACGACGTTCCTTGCTTACAAATGAAATATACTGACAAGTATATTTATTAAGCAGCATTTTAAAGAGATCCCATTTTTGTTCTGTGTTCAATAGTGATGGGCGAATTTGCGCCGTTTCACCGAAAAAATTAGCGAATTTCGCGAAACGGCGTCCGTTTTTTGGAAAAAAAAAATTTGACGCCGGCAAATTTTTGCCACGAATTTTCACCACGAATTTTCGCGGGTGTTTCGCGAATTTATTCGCTGGCGGCGAATCGCGCAAATTCACAGCAAATTCGCGCCTGGGGAATAAATTCGCCCATCACTAGTGTTTAACCGTGTGAAAAGTATTTCCCACTTAATATGTTGCAGAGATGCCCTTATACTGTCAAAGTTTGCACGTCTGAAATTTAGTGTTTTAGTTACTCCCTTATAGAATTGCTTCTGCAACAGAATCTCAAAGGAGACCATGTTATGGTCACTATTCCCTACATGCTCACCCACACAAAGTTTTATGTATTTTAAGTATTATTAGTTATTACAAGGTCCAAAAGTGAGTTATTCCTAGTAGGTTATTGAACAAGCTGGAATAAAAAGTTGTCATTCAGTATATTTACAAACCTACTATCTGTACAAACTGTTGTAGGGCATCCCTGAAAATAGGCACAAATAGTTATAAGCAGGTAGATATTCATTAAATGAGCATGAGTGTGCATATTCAGTATGGATTTAGCATTGCCATATATGTTCTAAATGTCTCCTTAGTTCTTAAATGTCACTGAAGTAAACTTGGCTTTCATTAATACAGCAAGCCATGTTAAGGTGAAACAAAGCTTGGGTCACATACAGTATATGCTGTGCAGGGGTTAACAGAACATTCATCCATAACAGATGGGAATTGAAGACATAAAAATAAATACACATAATACGACAGATAGATAATTCTGAGAAACAAATTTGTTTCATCATCCAGGCATAGCTTAAAATGGTTATACATATTCTTGACAAAAAGGTCAGGATTCAACAATCAATGTGGTATGATGATAGCAACCAATGTCAAATGACAGCATTATGTAATTTGAAAGGTGCAAAGAACTATTCCTTGCTTGATGAATCTATATGATATTTTTCCTGCTAGAGTGTGAATATTTTTTGAATCATGTGTCACTAGGACACTCAATGTACTTTCCCCCCATGCAAAATGTAGATTTACAGTTGTATAATGTACCCCTTAAAGATTCTTAGGGCAATGTCAGTTCAATGTTAAAAGAGAGATTTCTCCTTAATAAATATGTTTTCCAGCTGGAGAACACAGGTACTCTAAGGGGCACATTTACAAAGCTCGAGTGAAGGATTCGAATTAAAAAAACTTCGAATTTCGAAGTGTTTTTTGGGCTACTTCGACCATCGAATGGGCTACTTCGACTACTACTTCGACTTCGAATCGAACGATTCGAACTAAAAATCGTTCGACTATTCGACCATTCGATAGTCGAAGTACTGTCTCTTTAAGAAAAACTTCGACCCCCTACTTCGGCAGCTAAAAGCTACCGAAGTCAATGTTAGCCTATGGGGAAGGTCCCATAGGCTTGCCTGAGATTTTTTGATCGAAGGATATTCCTTCGATCGTTGTATAAAATCCTTCGAATCGTTCGATTCGAAGGATTTAATCGTTCGATCGAACGAATAATCCTTCGATCGTTCGATCGCAGGATTTGCGCTAAATCGTTCGACTTCGATATTCGAAGTCGAACGATTTTAGTTCCTAGTCGAATATCGAGGGTTAATTAACCCTCGATATTCGACCCTTCTTACATCTGCCCCTAAGTCATCTAGCTGCCTAAATGTATGATTGCTAATGTTCAGTGTGTAATGGAATAAGAGTATGAGATAAGGTTCTTTACAAGTTAATAAATCTGAGATGATGTCATGTCAGCAAGTAAATAAATAAAACTAATTTAGCTCCAGCAACAAAAGACTGCGCCTGGGAATTCCAGCTGTTTTAGAACAACCACACTGCTTTCAGCATACCTGCCAGCTCCTCTAGGAATATTAATTCTACGTCAGCTGGAGAGCCACATGCTAGACCTAAAGCTTTCAACTAGATCTAAACCCTTTATAGTAAATTAATTTAAATAAACCCAACTAGGAAAATGAAAAGCAAAATAAATGAAGGTCTGAAATTAATGCATTCGTGTTTGTTCCCCCAAATAGAATAAATTGTAACACTGGCAATGCAGAGGGGGGGGGTAGTGTTGCATGGTAGGCATTTTCCTATTTAACTTATAATAGTCCACGTCTAATTAAAGGGGATCTATCACGAAAATCAAATTCTCCAAATGGGTAGTTGAGGTAGAAATAATAAAATCTTCAAATATATTTCTTTAGCAGAAATGCTTACTTTTTTATTAAAATGAAATATTAATACATGCAATTAGGGAGCTTTCTCTGAGAGCCAGTTCAAGCTACTGCTGAATGGGCGTGGCTACTCACTAGCTATGATGTCACTAAGCAACTAGCAAAGTCCCACCCTCCTCCATGCTGAATAGCATCCTCACACCAACTGTTACTTCGGAAGCTGCTTGTGAGAAAAGTAAGGTTGTCAGGTCTGCACATTCTCCCAGTCATGTACAGACAGAGATATCGGCAAGTAATGTAGTGATGTTAAATGTTTGAGGGAGATTTTTTTTGGATAAATAGTGTGAAAAAATAATTCTAGTGGAGCAAATAAAAAGGCAAAATAAGCACCAAAATAGTTTGCAAACTTTTGCTCCATTTTTGTTCTCATAGCCCTGTCATAATATGGCTTATTGCATTAATTCCATAGTTTACATCAAAACATACTGGGGGTCATTTATAAATGAGTTCATTTGCACCTGGGCAGTAATCCATAGCAACCAATTAGTGATGACCTCTTTCCAGCCAGCAGCAGGTGGAACAATGAAATTGAACTTCTGATCTGTTGCCATGGGTTACTGCCCAGGTGCAAGTATGCCCAGTCTTTATAAATGACCGTACTTTATTTCATAATGTATTTATATGCTAAAATGTAAACTGTAACTTATACCTGTATTCCTCAAATATGGGCATGGTTATATCCTCTTAATTACCACATTTTCATTTTCATTTATTCCAAACATTTCTTAATTTTAAACTGAAATCTACAATATCCTTTCTATAAACGAAAGAAAAAAGTAAGAATTAGTAACAGCTTTGTCATGCAGTGAGAACATAGCTATTCCAATCGGCTGCCCCACCTCTCAGTCATGTTGCCATGGTGACAAGTCAGAAAGAAGAGAAAAAGTGTAATCATATATTGCCCATCCCCTGTCATTCACCCTTTAGCATATATAGAGACTGTAGTGAAAAAAGACACTAAAACCCGATTGGAGTTGTTAGCTTGCTGAGCTTTCTTATTTCACTTTATTCTGAAAACCCATTAACCCAGAAACTCTGAATTACAGGATGGGATCCCATAGAGTCCATTTCAATGAAACAATTCAAATGATTTCCTTTTTCTCTGTAGTAATAAAACAGCACATTGTATTTAATTCAAACTAATGTATAATTGTTTTTTTTGTCCTGACAAATTATTGATGCTTGGGACCCCATTCCCTATCAGTTTTCAAAACCCTTGCTTTTATGCTTGTCCATATGCTATATAACCATAATGATGCTTTTTTCACAAGCATTTTCTTACTAAACATTCAAACCATGGCAAACTATAATTTATTCCTATGTGCCCACTTAACCACAGTGCAATATACAGTGAAACCCTGATTTTAGGTTTCCCCACATTTTACATTTTTTATTTGTGGCCCCACCAATTTCTAATGCATTTCAATGGATGCATTTCTCTGATTTTAAGTAATATTTTCCCGGATTCTACATCAAAATTTTGTCCTGATGCACCCAAAAACTGTTTTTTTTTCTCTATGAATGTTATTATTGTGAAATAAAGAGGTTTAAAATACTAAACAGATATATAGTTTGCCATGGTTCTGCCTGTAAATGGTCGTTCCAGTTATTCTGCCCCTTTATACAGTCCTGCACCAATCACTTATTGCTTTAGGTTGTGTATGTGACTGACAGAGAGGCCTTGCACATGCCCCCCATAGTGTAACATTAACGCTGCAATCCTTAACCTTTGTTATTAACACATTAAAGGACATGTAAAGCCTACATTTTCCTACCACGCATATAATTTGGGCCCATCTCCACAACCCAAATGGCATTATTTGTTCTGCTTATACCCCCTCCATTTGCCAGCATCATTACATTTCCCTAAAACAAATAGCAGCTTTCACCAGGGGGCCATTTTCCCTCAGACACATTGTCAGTGCATTTATATCTGTAAACAGCACATATGTGATGTAAAGTTCATGCAATTGAAAAATGCAGGCTAACACAGGCAGACTTTACTATGATGACAAGTTCTGCTTGAATTGAGCACTGTAATGGTTACTCTGAGCTCAGGAGAGGGGGTTAGGATTTAAAAATAGGAGCAGACAGCTAGAGCAGAGTTTCTATGGGAACCAGCAATGCCATCTCTTCATTGGCTGTTAGACTGGAGGGTGTGTTTATTAATCTGAGTTGAGAAGAACTGAGCATGCTCATAAGCCAACAGCCAAAGCAAATTCCTGAGGGAGGGGGCAGAGTGGGTTACAGGAGGAGAAAGAATCCTAAGGGATTAAGGGGATGCTGCAGCCTTACTGTTAACCTTTGAACAATCAGAGTGGCAGCTATATAGAGATTTCAAAGAGGCTGTTCACTGATTAAATTTTTGTGTGGGGGGTTTTCATGTCCTTTAAATGTTGTATCTCATAGTAAAATTGACCCCTCTGCTTATATCCTTTCAGGACTAGAAGAAAAAGTTACTTTAACATTTCCCTGATTTTACATTTTCCTGAATTTTACTAATTTTTTTCCTGGTCCCCTGAAAAACGTAAAATGGGGGTTCAACTGTATACTGTATATATTATGTATTTTTCCCCTACCTTTGGTGTCTATTTACTCTCAGTTTACTTAATGAACGATAAACACTTCTTACACATTTTTCCCCTACACATTTTTCTACACTATAGAACAGTGGTTCTCAAACAGTGGGACTGCCCCCCCCCCCAAGGGTCCAGAATCTTGGTTGAAGGAAGTGGACTGAAGACCAGTTAGAAGAGAATCAGGAAGAATATCAGTTGTCTCCATTAAATACTCCAAGAAGTTCAGCTTGAAGGTCAACCTGGTCTCTCTTTAGAAACAGAATACATAAAGGGGCACATTTACTATATATATATATATATATATATATATATATATATATATATATATATATATATATATATATATATATATATAATACAAACATAGAAAATTCAATAATATTGTTTATTCAAATTATTAATCTATTCAATAAACTTTTCAATATAAAAACTAGAGAGGCAGAAAAAGCTAGGGGACTAAATGTCTTTTATATGCCAATATACTAAGCAGGTCAAAAGGCTAATAGGCAGGAGAACAGAATTCTTTTCTTGAGAAGCTGGTACAGTTTATCTATATGGAATCTTTTTTTTTTCCTCTCCAGTCCAAAACCTTCAGAAAAATAAGTTCCACTGTGAGCTACAGTGTAGCTTCTTTGATAACAGAATTTGAGCCTCCAAGGACTAAGTAGAATGCTTTGTGGGAAAGAAAACTCTTGCCTCATTCAAAATCCAATCAAACCTGCATGTGTTGAGTAAAAAATAAACAAATAAGCCAAGGTCATCATTATTTTTTCCTTGTTATTTGGCTTGGCTTCCAATGCATGCCATTTGTAGTTTAAGCTGCAAAAAGGCTACAATTTCTATCTTTTTTTTGCAACCAAGTTTTTTTCTCAGGAAAAATCCCAGTTATGTAAATCCTAAACTCTTCAAACACTAGCTATACATTCTTCTTCTTTTTATTCTAACTATTTTTGTTCAGTTTAGCTCATTTATTTATTTAGAAAATGCTAAATATGATCATTGAATTATAGAATAGAATTATAGAAATAGAAATGTGATATTAATATCTACTATAGTAAATAATAAGAATTGCACAGGAATGCTAACGTTATATAATGCTTACTGAAGAAATTATTGAACTCTTAGGGGCAGGACAATTAAATTTCACAAACCAAGGAAAAAAATCTTTAGATCAAATATTTTTTAACCATAATTTGGCAGATTTAATAAACACATTGAAAAAAAAAACTATAAATGAAAGTTAAACCACTGGGAAACATATTTTTCATGAGGACATTTGTCATTACATTCTAGTGGATAAATATGACTTAGTGCAGCCTGTGGCATTTTTTTTAAGGCTAAGCTAAGTGAGGATGGGACCAATAAACAGAAACATGGGAAAGGTGTTAGAAGGATTACTCTGTCTGTATTCCTTTCATTACACTGATGGAAATAGTGATTGATAGAAGTTGATAGATGCTTCCACTATTGCTTCAAAAATGTATTTTTTCTGTTCATTTTGGGCTGCTGGGGATTTTAATGTTTTTGTAATGGAATAACGTAGAAGAGGCCATGTAACAGCTATTAACTTAAGTGTGCATTCCTATTTACTTACCGAATGCAAATAAGATAAAGCTTGTGTTTTGTTTTGAACGGTTGAATTGGATACGTGCAATATATAATAATGTATACTATATATTAACTTTTTCACACATCTCTCTTTTATATTTGTGTCTTAATAAAAATACAACTCAGACGACCATAGACTTCAATGGGTGAAAAAAGAAATTTTCTTGTCAAAAAAATTGTTGCTTGCGAAAAAAATTAATTGCTCGTAAAAAGAAAATTGTCATCCATAGACTTCAATGCATTTGCCATCCTGAGTATTGATGGACAAATCTGACCAGTGTCACCAAAATTCGTGAACCGGGTCTTATTTGCGATACTCATGATCTGTGTGCATTTGTTTTATTTTATGTTTATTACATATGGACATCATTGTGTTAACTTTTAGGAGCAGATTTATCAAAGGTCAAAGTGAACTTCCAAAGTAAAAAACTTCGAATTTTGAAGTAATTTTTGGGTACTTCGACCATCGAATAGTCCAACTTCGATTCGAAGTTGAAAAAAACGTCAAAATTCGAAATTTATCATGTACTGTCTCTTTAAAACTTCGACTTCGACCATTCGCCACCTAAAAACTGCCGAAGTGCTGTTTTAGCCTATGGGGGACCTCCTAGAACCTATATGGAGGCAATTGGTGGAGTATGAGAGATCAAAGTTTTTTGGGGGAAAAACTTCGAATTGAAGTAGATCGAAGGCACTATTCCTTCGATCGTACGATTCGAAGTAGGCCGAATACGGACCACTTTGACCCCCAAAAACCTTCGACCTCTATTCGGTTGGTCTTTTTGAATTAGAAGTTTTTTTAATTTCGAACTTCGACCCTTGATAAATGTGCCCCTTGGTATGGTGTAAAGAGTGCCATTCTGACACAATTTGTAATTGGTTTTCATTCTTTATTATGTGTGGTTTTTGAGTTATTTAGCTTTTTATTCAGCATCTCTCCAGTTTGCAATTTTAACAAGGGGCCAAATTACCCTAGAAATCATTTATTTGAGCAAGTAACTGGAATATGAAGAGAGAACCTGAATAGAAAAATGAGTAATTAAAAGTTGTAATAACAATAAATGTGAAGCTTTACAGAGCATTTGTTTTTAGTTGGAGACAGTAGCCACCATTTGAAAGCTGGAAAGTGTCAGAAGAAAAAGACAAATAATTAAAAAACTATTAAAAAAAAAAATTAACACCAAATGTAAAGTTTCTTAGAATTAGCCATTCTAAAAGTTAAGTTAAAGGTGACCACTACTTTAAAGGAGAACAAAATCCCCCTACAAAAGCCGCCTCAACTTTCTGGCATTGCCCCCATCCCCTCTCCCTCCCTGTGATGTGCATTTGTTGAAAAAAAAAAACTATAAAAAAAAATCTTAACCTTAAATGCAGAGAAGCACAGCCAAGCTCCAGGTCATCATCTTCTGGCGCTTAGTTTTGTCTTTGGGTCTCAAAGCTGATTTGTGCATGTGCAGCTGAAACAGATTCCTGAATTGGCCCAACTGCACATGCTCCCACAGGCTTGGTGTTGGTGAAGAGACCTGAAGTCAATATGAAGCGACAGAAGATGGTGACCAGGAGCTCCAATGTGCTTCTCTTTAAGGGTCAGAATTTTTTAAAAGGTATTTTTATAACTAATGCACATTGTGGGGGGAGGGGGGGCAATGCCAGAAAGTTTAGGGGAGGCTTTTGGTAGGAGGGGTTCAGCTCTCCTTCAAACAGTTTCAAAACCAGGCAAATTGTATCAGGTCTAATTGATAGCAGCCTTCTTCTGTAGACCAACTGGTGTGTATGCTGATTGCCATAACTGCCCCTGCAGGCTTTTGGAACATGGTTGGGTTATGATAACTGTTGTGCTGTAAGGCAAGTTGCTGTGAGTCAGAGACAACCTGTTCAACATTGGAATGATTCCAATACCAACAGGAACTTGCACATAATGCCTTGCACCCCTGCTCAGGAAGCAAACCCAGTTGTAAATGGAGGCACTCATGGGGTGTGACCGATAAACAAACCCCATCAGTCCTTATTTGCCGCCTTTTCCCAAAGAAGGGCATAGGATTTACTGCCTATATGGTTAAACCATATTTACTAGATTTTGATTAACCACCATAATTCAACTAACCCTTCATCTCAATTCAACAACAATTTATTCAAACTATTATATAATCTATAATACTCTCCAAATGGTTGTATTTTTGCTTTTAATTGTCTTCAAATTGATAGTAGAGCACCTTGTTAGGATCCAATTTAATGCTGATTTTCTCTTAGGTTTTTTTTCTCCAAATTAATACACATATAATTATTGTCAATGTGTAAAAATTGTGTGAGAAGTACCATATACAGTCAGTTATGTATGTTGCCAATTTTACATCATTTTGAGTATATTGAAATCAATATCGAGGTCTAGAAGAGTATTACAACTGCAACTATTGTATTATATATATGCACATAGGAGACTTACAGAATGTGTGTTTTTTTGATAGCATAGAAGCATACTGTAGCTATAAGACACAATTTATGGTGCAGGTGTATGTAATAAGAAGAACTCAAATAGTCTTTTCTATAAATCATATTGCACATTTTTACTTGCGTTTATTTAAACTAGTATTTCACTATAAACCCCATTGTTAACACTCTTCTCTACTGCTCCAATGATATGCTGCAGGCATTACAGCAGAAATGATTTTGTCTTGTGATTGTACAGTATATACTCAGTTTCTAATCTACTTGTTGTTGGTTGTTGTTGTTTGGTTTTGATATGACAACATGTTCCCAAGGGAAATGTACCATTTTTATTAAGCAAAAGTTTAATGCATTTTTAAAAATAGTTTTCTTCAGCTCCTATGTTCTAAGTACCCTCAATAATATTGAACCAAATATTCCATCTAAAAAATATAAATATGTTTCTGAAAAATGCATCACTATTTTTACCCTTAGACAGAGAATGCCTTCTACTTTTTTCAGCAGACATGGGCAAGCTATGGTCCACACATTATGTTGAACTGCTTCTGACTGATTTTGTTGGCAACTGAAGGCTATATTAATATTGTTCTTCATGATGCCAATTTACTCTTTTAAACTGTCATCTCTGACTTTTCTTTAACTACTTCCTTAATGTCCTGCCTCATTTACTTTGCAAGCTATAAATGAACTCTACCATATTCTGTAGATGGTACTGATGTGTTATTAAGATGCCCATTTCTTTCCATTCTGGTGAAAAAAGTTGTTTTATACTCTCAGCCTAAAATCTAGTTGAAGCCAGCATTTATTAGAACTAACCTCAGATGTTCCCTTATGAATACTGAACTTCAGATGCTTGCAGACAAGACAACAAACATGTCCTTTTCACTTATTTGAGTGTATGTTTTATTTGTTTTACTACTGGTCTTTAGATCCATTATTCTCAGTTTTAAGTTCTGTTCAGAATCTCAAGCCTTCATAAATAAAAGATACACCCTCTCAGGTCAGCTACATGGTTGAAAAATTGAATTCACCTAGGCATATTTAGATAATAGATTCCCCTGCCTTTTTAAACATTTGTTCAGCTATTCTGATTATTTTACCACTGCAAAGGGTTTTGTTGGCATTTTTCCACGGACCATTTTGTGACCCAGTATAACACATTTGAATTGCATGAGTTTTTGGCACCGAGAAGATCAAATTGCGTAAACAAAACCATCTTCCCAAGGAAAAAGTAGTACCTGTATAACACATTTGAATTGCATGAGTTCTTGGCACCGAGAAGATCAAATTGCGTAAACAAAACCATCTTCCCAAGGAAAAAGTAGTACCTGCACCATGCATAATCATCTATTTAGACATTCAAATCTAGCAAATGTCAAAGGTATAGTGTTCATTTCTATATGGCTGCATAAGAAAAGATCTTTGGAAAAAATAAGGTCAAAATGCTAAATGAGAGGATAAGAATGCATAGTATGACCTAACCTCATTTGTTGCAGAAGAGACACCAGAAATACACATCGATTAACCTACTAAGTGAGTAAGCAATATGGAATTGCATAGAAAACAACCTTATTGTTATTTTTCTAATTATTATAAAATGTTTATCTTTCCATTTTGATTACAGGTATTTCAGATTATCCAGAATGCTAGGACCTGGGGTTTTCAGGCTAAGGGATTTTCAGATTGTTTTGCCTCCAATAAGGATTAATTATATTTTAGTTAGTATCAAGTGCAAGAAAAAAAAGAATACCACAAGTCCAGCTGATTTGACTCATTACTATAGATATACCTGGATGAATGAGAACCTTCCCAGTCATACAAGGTACTGTTTTATAATTACAGAAAAAGGAAATAATTTCTGAAAAAATTAGAATGATTTGTTTAAAATTGAGTCTATGGAAGATGGCCTTCCCTTAATTCAGAGCTTTCTGGATAATGGGTCCTCTACCTGTATTGAAATTGTACATAATATATGTTGCACTTTACCTTTATAGGGGACCTATCACCCTAAGAAATAATTCCAAATCATTTTTTTCATGTTAGTTGAGCAAAATAAAGTTTACCTACACTATATAAGTTATTTATATTTTGTTTCTTTCAGTCATGGAATTTACAATTACAGCAAGCAGGCATTTTCCATTTTGTGGACAATATTACTAAGGCAAGTTTTGTATCACCCCAAAAATTTGTAAAATTTGCACCAGAATGGGTGACCTAATGTCTATGCATTGAATACACAAGGAGGGTGGAGGAATGTGAGAAGTGCAGTGACACCGAGAAAGTGCTGAATGGAAAGTGAAAATAGTTGTCTATCCCACCTCTATGGCTCAAGCATAGAGGCGGGGCTGGCAATATTTGATTGACAGCTCATATTAGTAAATACATTTATAACAGATATGTGTTTTAGGTAAAAAATGTGTTTCATGCTTAATTTGCTAAGGACTTTAATTATAGGTGCCCACATACTCTGCACACTAAGCTGTCCTCAGCTGTTTACTTTATCTTTCAACTATAGACTCAAATATATTTATTTGTATTTTACATAATTTGCAGCACTTTACAGACATAATATTTTATTCACATCAGTGCCTATCCCAGTAGGGACAATTATATTAGGAGGCAGTTAACCTTCCTGTATGTTTTGGAGTGTAGAAGGAAAAAAAGTACCCAGAGGAAACCCTCACAGCCACAGAGAGAACATACAAATTCCTTGCAGACACCGCTAACTAGTGTGCCACCCTGTGGCCACTAAATTGTGTTACTATTAACTATATCCTTGCTTAATAATTGGTGGATTCAAAATTAAAAGCTTGAGAACCATTTAGTTCCAGTTTAAGTATTCAGAAAGGCATATCATTCTAATTAGAGATGCAGATGATTGACATAATGCAAATAGACTTGACTTGACTGCTTTGCAATGTCATCTGAAGTAAAAGTTGATTTGACTATGTATCTATAAATTGTTCAATGTAGTGCAACGTGACAATTTCTGAATAGGTGTGATTCATTCTAATAAGGATCAGGTCAAGATGAACTTAGTCTTCAGAAGTTGTTTATACACAGACAGAAGAGAACAAGAACATGTGAAAAATAAAGGAAAAATAAACTGTGTCTACTATATAATATAATATAATTACAGCACTGACTAAACACTGGAACAGCAGAATAAAACTAAACTCAATGTTAAGATATTCACAAGCCATACAATAAACACTTTACACTCTACTTCATGGTTCAGCTGCAGCTCAAGTATGCTACCACATCATAGCACATCACACTAAGGAACAATATGCCTACATTCATTTTAATGAAGAAAGGTGTGCTTAAAAAGGAAGTATCAGGAAAATGAAAAATTAATAACATAGGTTTCAGCATGCTGAAATAATAAACTTTGTAAATACAATCAATTAAAATTTCTTAATTGTTTCTGAAATAATCAAGTTTATCTTCACTATCCTTCTCTCGGCTTATGTTTCTTTCCATTCTGTCTTCTTGTGGCAATTGGGTGCCAGATATTCATTGACAGTTAGATCCAAAAGGGGGGGGGCTTCCTTTCCTAGCAGATGAATTAGAGCTCACTCAAATAAATGATTACAGTACGAACAAAATCTTGCAAAATAACTGCATTTTGCACAAATTATGCATGTAGAGAGACAGGATTTCTGGTGATTTTAATAGAGTGCGCTCCAATACATCTTCTAGGCATGGAGCTCCCCCTATAAGGTATAGTGGATTCAACTGTCAATAAGTATCTGACACCCAAATCCTGCATGAAGAGAAACAGATAGTGAAGATGAACCTAATTATTTCAGAAACCTTACAGATTACATTTAGAAAGTTTCTTATTTCAGTATGGTGAAGCTGATATTAAATTTTATTTTTTGCGATAGTTCCCCGTTAAGATTTCTTTAAAGAGAGCAACATGATATCTGAGCTAAATGTATCAAGATTATCCATCTTTACATTATCTTTTTTTACTTCCACTATAATATTAAACTGATATGTGACACGATACATGAAAATGGAGATGGAATACAGAAATGGAACTGCTCCTGCACACTATAGCCAGTCATTAAAATTCCTCCACAGCGAGCACCTGTAAAAATGGGTTTTCAGTCAGTTTGTACTTACAGCAGTCTTCAGCGTCCTCACACCAAGACATCTGAGTTAAAATTAAATGTCAAGGCAGAAAAATAAAAAAGATATAGAGACAATTTTTTTCCTTTTTTGCACCACGGTGTTCTTTCCTGGTTTGTTGTTCACAGATATTTTGTATGTTCTGCTCAAGTTTATGCTGGTGCCCCGCAATTTGTAATTGCTGAATAAACTCTTCTGAAATTTCGATCTCTTTAAGATAGAGTGAATGCTAAGTACAGCAAGCTGAGAAAGTAAAGGATGCCAGTGTTTTCTGGAGGCCAACAGATGTTTTACATTCCGTGACTTGCACACAAACTGAAAACTTTTCTATCCTTCAGCTTCTTGCAAGGGGATGGCCTGTGGTAAGCCTACATATAAGGCTTTGCTTCTTGAATACTATTTGTGATAGACTTAAATGGTTATGATGACTAAAATGTTAGTGCATGCTGCTTGAGGCAAGAAATCTTATGTCCAATAGACTTTGTACAGCACTGTTTTTGTTAATCCTAGTATACTGATTATTTTCAGCGTACTGTTCTGTCTCACAAGGGAAGAGAATATAAACATTCTCTGGAATGAAGTCAAATTAAGGGCCATGTTTTGACACAGTGCTAGCATGCTGTAACTTTAATATGGCAGCATTACTTAGTAAATATTAGAGAAGGGTTACGGCTGTCAAATATAGATCAGCATGCAGCAGTGATCCCAGAAAATGTTAATATGAGTGCAGTAACGCTGAAGACATCAGAAACTGTAAAATGAATGAACACATGAAAGAAAAAAAAGCACTCTGTCTATCCACTTCCTATTAGTATCTTGTTATACTCAGATACCAAAGTGAAAGGAATTGCAGAGGTAGCAGTGTAATGAACTGTTACAAAAAATATATAAAATATATTTTCTTACTCAGAACATATTCTGTATAAGGGCTCACATTGGACGCAATTCTGCTGAAAGGTTTACAGGTTGATTTAATTTCCAGTGTCCTGTGTGAGAGTGACGTGTGGGTCTGATTCTTTAGATCCATTTGCCATGACTATTGAAGTAACAAGGAAACACTAGAGCTACCACCTAGTCCAAAGGTGGTCCTTTTGTGTCAATAGGTGTAACTGCGCTTGATTTGAAAAGGGAGGCAGGAAGAATTAAGTGGTACCAAGTGAGAAACAAGGTGACCAATATCAGTAAAAAGCCTTGGATATCAAAGTCATCTCATCGATCGGGCAGGACTGAAAATTTTGATCAGACACCTTTGTAGGTTCCTGAAGATCGTAAGGTTAAACATGAAGAATTCTTTTTGTTTTACCTGCATATCTGACAATTCAGCTCTTAGTAGAGTGGATGAAAGATCTTCCATATGTCAAATGGTCGTGGGAGAGATCGTATATGTATGGCCACCTTCAGGAATGCACTGCATTGTATTATCAGATGTTAATGAGCCCTATAGTCTACTGCCTTCTGTGGCTGTTTCTACTACTACAGAGGAGTTAATGTATAAAAATACTATTTAGCTAATGTCATTTGCAATGGTTTTCAGCCAGTATAAGAAACATAATTACCTCCAGTGCCCCCCATTGATTTTTTTTTAAATTCTTTATTTATCATTTTCACAAAAATAGAATGAAAAAGGAAAAATACAGAAGAAAAGAAATGGGAAGAAATTCAAGAGCCCCCATTGATTTTTATGAGAAATGTGCTGAAGTCCAGGATTAAGCCCTTTTTAGTCTGAAAGCCATCACTTAAGCATTTTTGGGAAAAGTGATTACAGATTTGCTTCTGTGTGCTTACTTCTAAGACAATGGGAGTCATGGAAAGCAGTCACAAGTGATTTCCAGCATATTACAGTGCTGTGCAATAAGTTGGCACTCTAAAAATATATGTTAATAATAATGATAATAATACTATGACATTGGCCTCAGTGCTTCATTACAAATGCGGAACAACCTTGGCACAAAACCCTTGGCACAAAACAAGTAAGAAGCAGTATGCCACTGTGCACACAACCGAGGGAAGCTTCCACACTCATCACCATGTATTACTCTTCGCCATAGCATTGTACTACTACAAAAAGTCTACTAACATTTTCTTTTAGCCAGGAATCTGAACCCTCACAGGTTGGTAAATTCCAGGGGACTGCAATAGAATGTAAAAAGTCATCCACATTATCTCTTTTTAACACTCTGCATTGAGAACATACTTGCTGGTGGTATCTGACATACTACACATAGTCAATTATTCTGCAGATTAACATACTGTACATATTTATTCTACCCTACTGTTCAACTTTGTTTTCACAATAAAAGAGGTAATCATGTACTTCCCATCTGCAACTATAAGTTGGTGTGCCTGAGAGTAACTGCTTGGGCACAGTATTTCTATGGTGCACCGCAGTACAGTGCTGTTGGTTTAGGAACCTAAAATCTTGCTTTTTCTGGGGTTAGGCCCATGGCCCTTAATTTCTAATTTGCATGATCAAAATGAAAAGTAAGGAGCGATGTTAAGGAGCAATGCTCTGCATGTAACACTGAGGGCTGCCACAGACAGAGCATTCCTCATGCATTGCTTTTTTCATACTGTACCTTCATATCAAATACAGGGCTTATGGTTTGTCAGACAGCAATTGATAACATGCATAGGGCGGAGAATAAATGCTGATTGGTTGGAGTTAGTAAATTGTGCTGGGTTCATCCTTAGTACTACATGCTGGTTTGTGAGGAAGCTGCTTTTGACCACTATACCACTATGTCATGGTTGTGTCTTCTTGTCTTTTCTTACCACTTCTCTTTTTCTCTTTAATATCGACTTATTTTTCCTGTTTGTAACTTTGTAATTTTAATGTTTTGGGAAATTTTTGACCACACCTGGTTTCCATCCAGTTATGCCCCAAACATGCCCCTGCCGCAAACCCAGTGTGGTCTAAACATATCTAGACTTTTGCAATGTACTGAAGGGTTTTCAGCATTGATGGTGGAAATAGACATGGCTACTACTACAGGAGAGTGAGGGTCATAATAGGACACTTAAAAATTCTGGGTAAATTGACACACCTGAAAACAACATTTTGAACTAACATAGTCTAAAATAATCTATATTTTACTTTCTAAAATTATTAGATTTACATTATTTAATATTTTCTGTATAAATGCAACAGCTATCATCACTGTAACTTTCCATAGACAGACACCCCTTCATTGTAGCTTTTGACTACTTTTGGGTTTGGATTTCACTTTACAATTTAAAAAAGCTGTAAACAAATAGTGGAAAAGCTACATTGCAAAGTGGAACAGGGTTGGTAACCCTGCATAACCCTGCTCAAATCACTTCTGGGATAAATTATTTTTTCTGACATTCCTTATGTAATACAACCAGTGAAAACTGACAGATTTATGTTGACAAGGGGACTCTTCAATTGACCCTTCCCTTTCAGCCATCCCACTGAACTCCATTGTTACAGTACATACATTAATGAAACACCATAAACCAGAAATGGGGTAAAATGGCCACAGCATTTATTCAAATAAATAGGATCTTGTCAGCCTCACCCTAAGGCAATATTCAAAGCAAGAATTCCATAAGGAATAACTACTATGCTCTTCCATTCCTCACTTGAGATCAGCACTATGTCATTATATCAACCATTGAGTATTAGGCTGCCTCTACCTACAGAGAAGATGGTCCCCAAACTCTGCTATGAGCAGGAGCTGCATCTCCCAGCACGAGAGAAGTGCAGCAGCCCTGCTGACAGTCCTAAATCTGCAGTGTGTGTATTGTAGTAGCATCTGTATCACTCAACCCACTGTGCAGTCACAGGAGAGAACCTCCTTTCTCCCTCTTCTAAATTAACCTGTGCACTGCATTATCATATGTCCACTGTTTTGATCCAGAGGAAGGCAAAAAAAAACCCAGCCTGAAGCCAGTGCCAATTATGCCTCAAAAAGGGAACAAATTTCTTCCTGACCCCTGGGGTGATTGGAAACATTCCCTGGATCAAGCATTTGACATTCATTTAACATGAATGATACCATGCAGACTCTCACATTTGTACTGTATAAGAGTACCGAAACCCCAATATAACAGTACTTGCAGGAAAACATCCACATTCGGTTATTAATATATAATATGAGAATATAAAGAAGAGAAACTCCTGCCATTTCAGAAAATATGCAAAAATAGGGGAGGGTGGGTGGGATGTTTATACCTGCTCAGACAACAAGGAAGTGAACTGCTTCTTCCAGGCCCGGAGTTGAGGAGAGGCCACCTAGGTCCGGGCCTAGGGTGGCAGGATTTTAGGGGGGCGGCATGCTGCCCAACCACACCCACATTGGTTCAAAAACACTGGGAATGCGCTGGAGATACAATAATTTTTTAAATTTCCCATGCGCCAATCCCCAGATGATGAAAATATGCATGAATAAAGGGGAGGGGACAGGGGCGAGGGGTGCCCACTAAATATCCATACTCCTAAACACAGCTACATGTGATTCTGCCCATCTCTAACCTAGACCAATATAATCTGCTGCTGATTATTTGGATCCCTTGTCATGCAGCCCCTGCATTTACAGGCCAGGGCTTTCCTTTTCCTTGCATTAAATATCACATGATAAATATAAAAAAGCAATACAAATTTACAAGACTTTGTTAGGTTAGTAACAGGAACAATGATAAAGTTCAAATCAATATTTGGAGCTTTATTAAGAATATTTATGAATCACCAAAAAATGATAAAGCCCTGTACAACATAAAAAACCCATATACAGGTAATATACAAATGCTGACTGATACAGGAATTAAAGAGAGTTTTGCTCATTAGAGCCTACAATCTTGCACATACAATATTTGCATGTACTGAGAAACACATAAACAGAAGTCTTATTTAAGAGCAATACCACTGTAATTCTGCATGTGTAAAAAAATAGAATAGCACACATAAGCACACATAAGCATTAAAACATAGTCATAGTTATTGCAGTTTGATATTATCAAATTAAGGGGCACTGTCTTTCCTTTGCAGGGCACAAAACTGTCAGGTGCAGTCCAGCCATAAACAGATAGCTTGCACATCTTTTCTGATTTAAACAAGTGTGCTGTTGGTATCATGAAGTTGCTGCTATCGTCTAACAATTTAGCTGTTTTAAATAGTTTACAGTGTTATGCCTTTGTAGTATTCTATAAATAACCACTCAAAATATCTACTCTTTTTGCAGGCACAAAGTAATTATATATGATATACTTTAGCAAGGATAACTACTGCATACAGTAACTTTACAACACAGCTCTTTATCTTTCCATGCTTTGCTTTCCCTTGCAGAACATTGTCTCGTGCAGGTTACCCCTGTTTTGTTCAATGTCATAATTATTTATTATTTGCTTTTATTTTTATTGTTCCTTTACAGTATATTTCTCATCTCATTTATACTTGCTGCAATCAGGAACTGACCTCACTTTCTGGCTGGCTGACTTTGTTTTGACCCCCCAAAAAGTCAACATCAGTCGTCAAAGTAAAAACAACATGTAAAAAAACTCAATGCACTAATACAACAACACCAGCTACCTCTTCTATGCATTAAAATCAATGAAAGAGATCTCACATTCAGATATATCACTTTCCAACAAGGGGAGACACTGCTTGGGATTTGTACAATGCTGCAATCTTTGTTGGTAACAAGAATGTACGTATTTCTTAATATTGTAGTGTAGTTTTGAGCTTGGTCTGATCTTGATAATTAAGAATTCACATCCAATACGCAGTGGGAGCACAGCCTATACATTATATTGTAGCAGTAGTAGCTCCATGAAAACTACAGATACCTTCACCAGTCTCACAAAAATAGAACATAATAAATCTTTCAGAGAGTGATACAGGTACCAGCATTCATAGCAGTCACAATGTGATGTATAGGTCCTGCATCTAGCTGCATTTCATTGCACATTGGGATGGCACCACACATGAAACATAGCACAAAGAACTGTTTGGATTTTCTACAAATGCTAAGCCAAGTCCATATTCATTTTTCAAGAAAAGTAGATCCTTTAAAATGTTCTTAAATATGTGATTTATAGAAATGCTGCAAGCAACACTAAATTGACCAATGAGTAAGAAACCAAAATAGACAAAATTTAGGCCCTTTTGTGCTCAGAGATATTTCCTTGCATTTTATATTGGTGTTTTTGTCTAGACTTATCTAGACTCACCCTAGTATTTTGTACCAATGAGACAATCTTTTCTGTTTACTATTTTTTGCAGAAATGAATTGTGTTGAGTACAACATATTTATCTCCCACTGAAATGACTACATTGTGCCTATGTTGCAGTATGTTTTTAAAATTTACACAGAAATAAAAGTATATTAAAAGCTATATTTTGACATGCAAATACTTCAGTGTACTCAATATACCAGATGTACAGTACTTCACTTATTAATACAATTTCAAAAAATGTATAAATAGGCCTTTTAGAGACTCTTGAGACTAAGGGAAAGTTCAGAGAAATCTACCAAGATGAACTTTTTTTTCACATGAAATTTGAAAACTTATAATAGACTCCTACAGGAATTTGCCAGCTGACAAGTATTGTTTTGTATGTGTGTTTGCAAAGTGGAATAAAGCTGGAACCGTGCTGAATACAAATATAAAGGAGAGCATCATTTTCACAATATAAATGCATCCCTAGATGTACAGTTTCTAGTCGTTTGTCTTTTCTTAGGTTGGCTTTTTCTAATAATTTGTTGTGGATTCCCCTTAGACTGTGCACAATCTTGAATTTAAGACACAGTAACAGCAGTTGAGCTAACAGGAACACTGATGTGAATCTTACATTAGCACAGATTAGGTATGGAATAAAATAACCGAAAGTCAGTCCTTTCAGGTGTAATAGTTGTCACCTATCATTTACAACAGGTACTACATATAATGCTTAATAGTGCACTCTGTAAACCACACTGTATGCACTGTATATTGGAAACAACTGGTGACATGTAAAATGGTGCAACTACTGCAACCAAGAAACCGCAAAAAGTTGCTGTGTGAATAATTAAAAACTGCAATTGATATGTAACACCTTGAACACTAATCACACATTGGGCTGTATGTATGATTGTAGGTAAGTTGGAGTTATTTCACTCATGAATACCAATTAGCACTTTGCTTTTAAAATTTTGGGGAACATTTATTAAAGTTTTATTTTTTCTGATTGGAGTTTTAAAGGGGAAAACACATTTTTTTCAGAGTGAAAAAAACCTTGAATTTTTTGTGATTTAATACATCCCAAATAAAGTACTCCATCTCAAACCTGCTAAGGTCATGAAGAATTCAATGGCAGATGTCCAGTTTATAATTGGAAGATATCATGATCTTCACTGGGTTTCGTAGAATAATCCCAAGAATTCATGGTTTTTGGGCGATAACCTGAAAAACTGGAGTTTTCGGGCATCGAATCTGAAAAAATCATACAATTCAGATTTTTTTTTTACAATGTATCTGTTCTTTTCCAGCACCAGATTTTTTCGAGTTAATTTACTGATAAATACAGTAAAAATGTGACTGGGAGTTTGGTTTAAGAGGTTTTAAGAAAAGAGTGAGAAATATTCAGATTTAAGTAAAAAAAACCCACAGTGCATGTTTATATGTTTGTGATCTGTTGGAAAGCAGAAGGTTAGGAAACATATATTCATTCCTTGACAAACAACTGTTAAATGTGAATCTTCCTGTGTTTATTTTGATTGTTTTGGTAAGGTCTTGTAGAATGGAAGGAAATCAAATTGATATTTTTTGTGCACTTGCTAATATAAACTAGATGAACTAAAGTATTAAATTTTGGGTAGAGTAGAGTTCCCTGCAAATTTTTATGCTTTATGAAGCTTGAAATGAATGCCAAAAGATCCATTATATATTAAACCCACAAAATCATCATAACATGGTAGTGTCTATATTCGCAAGCATTTTTGATTCTGAAATGCTTCCGAAAGTAAATTTATAAGCCAAATGCCTGTAGTGACTCCAGATTTTAGGTACATTTATAGACAGCATAAACAATTTGTCATCTTTAATGTAGCATTAAACCCATACGATATGAGATGATAGGCTAAAGTTAATGATATATTAAAGACATGGAGAAATTTGAATATTTAATCATTTTAAGTACTGCTTTGTTCTAGCAGCTACAGCAGTCATGCAGTTCACAGACTCATATCTTAAAACTAAAGCTACTAAAAGATAAGTAATCGTCATTCCCATTTCTAATGAATTAATTCTTTGATATGTTGTATTGTGTTGACCTGTGGGATATCAAAAACAAATTCTGCTTTATCTGTATTCATGTTATCCATACATTGATCATTGGTCTTCTAGTACCATACTGAATGAGGATAATGCATAAACAGAATTTTCCCGTTCATGCAACATGCCCTACATTTAATCTCCAATGCACATGTACTAATATCTAGTCTATCTATGAGCTGTCAACATGCATACTTGAGTCTCATCCCTCCAAACTTACTGCTGGCATCTTTCCAGCCAAGATTTATTGCCAAGGAAAAGCTGTCAAAATAGAATCAATTGCCACCATAAGGTCATGTAAACTACTGAATCTCAACAGAAACATATATGAATATAGATGGGTGTAGATTTGGTTTTTTGAAAGTCAGTTCCTTAACACATAAATGCCTGGAGACAAACTAACAATTTAACAGTAAGCATCTGAGAGTTTATTTGCAGGATTTCTCAGATGCACCTGCTAAATTACTAGCTATAACAAGTCACAACTATATGGAAATTCTGCTGTGTCAAGTATTCAGCTATAATTCTAAAAATATTCAGGGGAAGCATAAAGTGTTTCCTCAATATCTCTCTTAAATTGACATTCAATCTAGGCTTCCAAGATTATAAGAGTAAAAAGGCAATTTTAACCTAACTGGAATTTCAACTGGACTGTTAGTTTTCACTTTTCATGCAATGAATAATAATTTACTAATAATAATGTTAATCATTCTTAACAACAAGGATGTTTTCATAAGTACAAGAAAGTAAAATTTCTATGTGAGGACATGGACTATTTTGTCCATGGATTACTTTTGTCCAACATAGCCGTTGTCCCAACCCACCCAATTCACCTGTCATACTCAAGGGGAGGGTGATTGGCTTCTCTTCCCACTAATACCTTTCCCCATGCTGAATCTCACTTTTTGCATGATTCAAACCCTCTCCTGCAAATCACCTTGATTTTCCCATCAACCCTCCACTTTCTGCCTGCTCTTTCTAGCACCGTCAAAGCTCTTGCGCTTAAAGGTACATCCCCCCCCTTATGTGAGGCATTGCATTTTCTCCTAAAACCATTGCCATAGTAAAAAATGTTGAGAACATAACAAATAGACACACTCATAAATTTAGTTCTCACTCTGAACCTAATAACCACATTCTATTTTGCATGGAAACTTGTCCCGGAACAAGCATATGAAGACCAAAAGAATGGAAAAATGCAAATCTATTTTCCAAATGCATATGTCATAGTAATATGAATATTTGGGCAAATGCTTTCTCTTATAAATACCTTACAGTTTTCAAATTAAAGCCCTTTGCATTTAAATCTTTGTATGCCTCACAAAAATATATGACATTATTATATTCATCAAGGCATCAGCATTGCAAGCTGCCATCAGTAAAATATACTGATTGGCTGACATTTATCAAAGAACTTTTGTCACTTAAGACATCTAGAATAACAATCTCAGACAGAAGCAGCGCGTTTATGAAATAGCTGGAACCTCTGTGTCAGTGTCCCTTTCTCTGTCTTCTCTGGCGTTTTTTCCATCTGAAACCATGTCGGTGTGTGAAAATCCCACCTTCCAGGTTAGCAGCAGCATCCCTGGAAACAGCTACAGTTATTAATATGGCCAATAATTCACAGTTTTGGTTCAAAATGTTTTTTTTTATTATTATAAATGCCCAATTTGTAATGTGTTTTAATATAGCCGCACAGGTCAATATTGTTGAAAAGGGATTTATGTAACTCTAATGGTCTTGTTCACAGTTAAAAAAAAAGCCTCATAAGTTTAGCAGCTGATACCTTGGAAAGTTGACTGTAATATAATTATATACTAATTAATATGATTACATTAGCAGTCAATGCACAGAAATTCATATATTTATATAAATGTTTTGAACAGATTATAAATAGCCTGGTGATTGTGTTAAATGCACACAAACCTTTCATGTGCTTAAAGGTCAAACAAGGATACTTTCTGCTAAGTCTCTATAAATAGATGTGGGAGACTTAATTACACTGATCTAGTCATTCAACCCTAAGGAAAATGATCATAATGATCAAAGGACACATAACCATTTCCAATTCAGCCAAGTATAATAAATGAAGCCTAGCATAGAGAACTGAACCTACATATAGCAGCAAGTGTTCTGTAACACAAACATTTAATAATATTTTCAAATGTACGACATCTGTAAAATTGTTGTACCGATGTGGAAATAATAATTATCCAATAGAAGATGGTGAAAGGGAAAATATATTTAGTTTGCTAGCTAAGGGGATTAGATTTTGTTGGTAACAAAATTGCATGCTGTTGTGTGGTGTTGCATGACAACATCAGATAAAATCTGATCCACAAAATCTGAACCTCACTTGTAGTTTAGCCCTAAGTTTTTAATTCATTGGTGGTCAGTGGAATTTGCCCTGCCTTCTCCTGTTATGCTTATCTGCAGTTATGCAAGCTTTTGTGTCAGTTACGTTACATTTCTAGGCAAATTAGGGCAGTTTTTGTGTAAGTTACGTAAACAGTGTACATTTTGGCTAAACTTTTTACATAACTTACACAATTTGTGTAACTTTTGTGATGGTGCAGGGCCCCGCTTCAGCTACAGACAAGGAAAGGTGGGCAGTTTCTGACATCACTTTATAGGAGAACATTAAAGAAAGGACTGAACAGTGTGTAGCTAAAATGAAAGCAAATGATGTTTCTATGATATTACTGATATCATCAGTATAAATAATAACTGCATCTAAAATTTCCTATAGAGAACAAAGAAATATGATGCAAAGAAAAGAGCAAAGAGTCCACATAGTTTTCACTTAAAACTCTTGTTATTCTTTCAACAACCACTTTAAGGGGGTTATTTATCAAAGTCCGAATTTATCACAATATTTTCTGCTACAAACTCTGATCAAATCAGCCTGTTTTTTTACTCTTATTTATTATTACTTTTTCCCGAAAATGTGCTTTGCAAGAAAAAATCAGATTGTCGCAAATTTTGTGGATTTTCTATTGATTTTTACGATTTTTTTTAGAATTTTCACCCAAAACTCTGAAAACTTCTGGATATTGCACGAAACTCAGCGCACATCAAAAAATCTTTGGGACTTCTTCCATTGACTTATATGCAACCTCGACAGGTCGGAGATGCCAGATTTTCAGATTCTGACTTTTATATCTTTGGGGTTTAATAAATTCTGAAAAATCCAGGAATTTTTTAAAAGTCCAATTTTATAAAAAAAAATCCAGAATTTTTTTTCGTGATTTTTGCATTCAGAGTTTAGTAAATAACCCCCTAAGACTAAATTTAGCAAAGATAGCTACAACGCTACATATTATTGTGATATAACCAATACATATATAGACATTATAGAGAAAAAGCAGGCATTTATGCAGATATATACAGCATTTACTACTCAGTAAAACAAAGGGAATCCCATTTAAAGTGGACCTGTCACCCAGACACAAAAATCTGTATAATAAAAGTCCTTTTCAAACTAAACATGAAATCCAATTTCTATTTTTTATTAAAGCATTCATAGCTGTTGAAAGCTCATTTAAAAATCTCAGCTGTCAATCAAATATTGTCTGACCCTCCTCTATGCCAGTGGCATAGAGGCGGGGCAGACAATTACTTTCACTTTCCATTCAGCACTTCCTAGATGTCACTGCTCTCCCCACATACCCCCATTCTCTTTACCATTTAATTGTGTAACCAGGGCATCGGGATGGACATCGGTTCCCCTATTCTGGTGCACTAACAAGATTCTGAGATGATACAAGGCTTGTCTTAATAACAGTGTCCACAAAATGGCTGCTGCCTGCTTGCTATAATTTTGAAATCCCAGACTGAAGGAAGCAAGATTCAAATAATTTATATAGTGTAATTAAAGTTAATTTTGCTTGACTAATGTGATAAAATAGGATTTTAAATAATTTTTTTGGGTGACGGGTCCCCTTTAAGGCATTTTTTTGTGTTCAAATGTTTAATTATAGAGCAGATCATATATATTAACATTAAGGGCCAGATTAATTAAGGTTTGAATGGTAAATTCAAAATTTCGATGTTTTTTTTTTCAAAACTCACAAATTCGAATTTAACATCACCAACTGGAATGAATTGGAATGTGAGATTTATCACACCTGAACCCTGGGAACAGTTCTAATTCAGCTATTCTCCACCTAAAACCTGTTGAGTTCATGTAGAAGTCAATGGCAGAGGTCCCTTGAACTATTAGAAGATATTTTTTCCAAGTTTCACTTAGGAAATGACCCATAGACTTCAATGGGAGAAAAAAATGTTGAGCGTCAAAAAAGAGGGTTTTTTTTGGAGGAAACTCCCAATTTTAATTTGATTCGAATTCAATTCGAGTTTTCGAGGTCGGTACTATTCAATCTAATTTTAGATTAGATTTTTTCATAAATAACATACCATTCGAATTTGGAATAAAATCAGATTTATTAGACTTTTAAAAAATTCACATTACTCTATAATTTGACTTTTGATAATTCATGACAATCTGGCCACATGATTTCACTGTATAAAGGTTTTTTTTTCTTTGGTTGTTATAAGGAACAAAATATAGATTTTTGCTTATTAACATATTGATTAGCAATGCTCCCTGGACAGGATAAACAATCTCAACACTTCCAGTGCATAGAAAAAAAAAATGATATCAATGATTTTATTTTGCATTAAAGGGACTTTTTAGTATCTGCCTTAAAATGGACATTCATATTTTCTGTTTCCAGTTTGAGCAATGTCTAGTTCAAACATTTTACTCTGAATGTTATATTGTCAAAGCAATATCCATCTTATGGCAAGTAGAAATTATATTTCAGTAACCTTGCCAAATTAATGAAGATTAAAATGTGATACATGTTTGCGAAATCGCCCACATTGTAATGAACTAGAGTACAAACAAAAAACAATGCAACAAACATCCAATTATATTTGCCCTTAGACCAGCAAGTACTATTTAGGTTTCTGTAAAAAAAAAAGCAATCAGAAAGTCTGTTCATCTAAAAAGAATGACTCATAAACAAACATACAATTTACATTATGTAGAAAAGTTGCTTTTGATTACATGGTTGAAGGAGAGGTTAAGTACTGAAGAACAGGGAGAAGCAAAGAACAGTTCTGCACAGTTCTCCACTCTCAATAACATAATTCTAAAAATAAAAAGGTTATATATTACCATTTAACAACACACTGACCAGGGAAACCACGTCTATGGCAATGTAAGAAAAATATTATTATTTCATAAAGCAATAATACATCTGGTTGTTTACAATATTTTGGGGCCTATTATAAAATCTCAAATTTTTCTGGTCGAGTTTTTAAAGGGAGAAAAACTAGAATTTTTAGATGAAAAATAATAAGGATCGAAACGTTGGACTGTTATATTTTGCATTGCTAATAAAAAGATTTTACAAGGGTGTGTCAGTTTGAAGATTCGTGTATATACAAGTTGTAACTGTGCACCTCAATTCCTAAAAGAATATTTGGTCTTGAAGTGCGAATACTCTCCAGATATATATATTCTTATTCTCTTCTTATATCATATATAAACCTACATAATTCAGTAAATATGTTATTAAAGGTTCTTCTTTAGCCACAGATAACCACACATTACTAAAGGACTCAACACACAATATACTGTATCTACCAGGAGATTACTTTTAATAATTAACCATATGTTATATTCTAGCTGGTTAATTAGTGGTTTGCCACAGCTTTATGGCATAGCGCCACAGATGTGATGTATGTGATATTCCTTGATGTTATTCATGTTGCTTTAAAAAATGGATCTGTTGTCGACCACAATGTTGCTAAAGTTTATTTTTATGTGCAGTATTTATTAGTATCCCCTTTCCAAAAAAAATGGTTTTGAGTCAGAGTTGACTCAATAGGCTGGTCAACAAGACTGTAAGAAGCATCTCATGAGTACTACTTTATCTACTCTTTCCTTCTTCTCTCGCACCATTAAATTTACTATTTGAAAGGGGGACAAATAGCTGCATAATTACACAGTAAAGAATAGGTACAAATGTACAAATATGGCTTCACTATACATTTGTAGTGCAGTAATGTTTAAAAAAATGACCTCAAATTCCTCCTTATTTTTATTCTTATATTGATAGCCTTTTGCAAAAAAAGTCTGCTGCCATTTAAATTCATCAATATCTTACGTGTCACTCTTATTTTAATCAAAAAGCAGTAAAGTCCAAATTAGAGGGGCAAAGTAAAACAAAATAAAATTAATCTAATTACACATAGAAATCTTAGCAAATTGCTGTAGTGACAACGGGATGCAAAAGATTTTACTTTGGGGTAATGTAGTAACACTTGCTACACCTTTTAACAAGTATAACATGCTTATAACAGGAAAAGAAAACATGGTTTGATTTATTTATATTACTACAGGTATGGGACATGTTATCCAGAATGCTCAGACCTGGGGTTTTCCGGATTTTTCAGATCTTTCCCTAATTTAGATCTTCATACGTCTTGATGAGGGAAAATTTTCTAAAATTTTTACTGCTAAAATGATGCCCATAGACTTCAATGGGTGAAATTATAGGACAGGGTCCCATAAAGGGGGGGGAAGGACAGTAGGGCAGGGGGGTCCCGTAGAGGGGGGAGGAGAGTAGGGCAGGGAGGGTATCTCCCAGCCGACACAGGGTGTCCCCCAGGGCATGCTGTGTGTCCCGCTCACCATCTGGGGCACGCAACGTGTCATGCACCCCACCCAGGGCTCGGAGAGGCTCCCCCAGGGCACGCCGAGTGTCCCGCTCACCATCTGGAGCAAGCAGCATGTCACGCACCCCACCCAGGGCTCGGAAAAGCTCCCCCAGTAGGAGGCCACAGAGACTGCCCAGCAGTGAGGAGGAGGACGCGGAACCGCCACCCACTGGCTCCCAGAGGAGACAGGAGGAGGAGGAAGAGTATTATGGAGGTGATGAGGGCCCCAACAGCAAAATGGGGCCAAGATTTTCCAGTGACGAGAATGGAGCACTGGTAGATGAAGTGTTAGCGCGATGGGATGTGCTGTTTGGGAGTCAGTCCCATCACATCAATGCTGCCAGACACCAACAAATCTGGCAGCAGGTAACGGACAACGTGAACGCTGTAGGCGCTGTACACAGGGAATTGGAATGCTGTGTAAAGTGCTTCAGTGACCTGAAGCGTTGGATATGGGAAAAATTAGCTGCCAGGAGAGCTAAAGCCCAGAAGACCGGCGGAGGGTGGTGGAGCATTTTCCCCAATAAAAGCACTTTGCAGTTGAAGTTTACTGCCTTGTATTTGTCCTTCATTCAGGGCAGCCATCAGGGGGGGACAGGGGGGAGAGTTGTAGGGGGCCCCGAGGGTAAGGGGGGCCCGGCCACGCCACACTTACTTGATTAGCCGGGCCCCCCATCTTTCTGAGAGCTGCTGACTTCGGGAAGGCATGGACGTTTAAGGGGCCCTGGCCACCAATTTTCTTATAATGTGGGGGGGGGCGCCCTGGCCAACAATTTTGGCCACCAGTTATTTTTTTTCTCATCTGGGGTCCGAGCCACCAATATTTTGTATGGGGGGCCCTGGCCACAAATGTTTTTTTTATGGGGGGGCCCTGACCACCAATATCTTTTTATTTTTTATTAACATGTGGGAACCCTAGCCACCAATATTTTTTTTGTTTTTTTACTGTGTGGTGGGGAAGGCGGACCTGTAGGTGGGGCTTGCGGAGGGTGCAGCCCAGGGGGCCCAGGAAATTTTGTCGTATGGGGCCCTGCGATTTCTGATGGCGGTCCTGCCTTCATTCTACTACAATTTTGATTGTATCAATTTGGGACGTGAACACAGGATACCCCTGCAGGAGAATCTACTAAGAAACTGTTACTGGTGAGCTACAGTTACCCTTATTTTTTACCTCCACTGAGGCTAAAACATACTAGCGTCGGCTTCTGGACACAATGGGCAAGAGGTCTGTGAAGGGTTGGAAGGACCATACACAGACAGGAGAAGTAAGTACACTTTTATAGAAACAAATATCTGAGTCCTTTTTTCCACATCCCCATCATTTGTATAAATGTCTACCGTAATTTGCCCTTTAGCATTTCACTTCTGAGATGAATGCAGGGTTGCTTTGCTAGCCTAGCAATTAGTTGTCTGTGATTGCGAACTGTAGAGCAGCTGAATAAAAAGCTAAATAACTAGTGATGGGCGAATTTGGGGCGTTTCGCTTTGCCGAAAACATTATCGAATTTCCCGCAAAATTCGTGCAACTGCGAAAAATTAGCAAAATGGCACCAGGATCGTGCCTGCCGAATAAATTCACCCATCACTATAAATAACTCAAAAACCACAAATACTAAAAAATAACAACCAATTGCAAATTGTCTCAGAATATTGACCGCTGCATCATAGGTGAACAACCCCTTTAACTGCAAAAGTAAAGTGTGAAGCAACACAAAGAGCCTAGAGCAGCTGTATTGTCATATATAACATTCTCTCCTGCTTGCATCATTGCAAATGTATTTAAGTTTTAACCATTTCATCTCCCTTGCTGTGCCATTATAGATTGAAGTTTAATCATTCCATCTCCCTTGTGCCATTCTATTAGAGTTAGTATTTGGAATGAGAAATAAAATATATTTATAGCATGTGGGAGCTCTCTACACCAGGCTACTAGCCAAGTTCATTTGCAATTCCATATGATTCTGTCTTTTAATACCATTTTGCTTTCTTAATTCACAATTGCAGCCCCGTAAGCTCATGGTTCAGACATGTTCAATGTTTGTGACCAATGTAGTTGCTTCCTCAACGTGTTTAGAGCATTACTAATGTATTTCATATTACAGAACACCGAGCTGAATGCCGCGCCCAGTCACCAGCCGTGATTCCTGGTGCCCCCCAGACGTAAGACCAATGTTTATAACTAATAACCCCATCCTTTATTTGTCTGTGTGTGTCACAAAGGTACAAAGCACATTTATTTAGTCCTTTGTGCAGCCTTCTTTTTTATTGAGAGGGTAGTGCCTCTGCAATGTTCATCAGAAACTGTAGATTTTCAAATGAATGATTTCTTAGAATTGTTGCTTATTTTAATTTCACTTATGCCCTTAAAAGATCTGTAAAGCCTTTTTCCTAAAAAAAGGTCCTAAACAGGACATGTATGCTGTGAAGTTCATTCAATGCAGAATGCAGGTTTACACAGGCACAACATACTTCGATAAAAAGTTCTGCTGGGGTTGAGCACATATTTTGTAAGCTACAGACTGGTGTGTAATTTCCACTGTAATGTTTTCATGTTTATGCAACCCCCCCCAAACATGTAAACACCCACCCCCAATCTAACTTGGAATATTAGCTTGGCCAACTTCTTTCACAACCTTTTGTTTGTAATGGGTTATGCACATGTCCAATATATGTATCTATATTTATATTTGTGCTGCTGCCGCCACTGCTACTGCAGCTGCTACTTCAGCTGCAGCAATTGGGGGACACCACAGGAGGAAGGACGGCGAACTACCTGATGGCTGCCATGGAGCCTTACTTTCACCAAGAGTGCTGCCAGATCTCTGGATGAGACTGTGAATGGCCCAAATCCACTCTGACAAGGGCCAAATCCACTCTGACATGGCCCTCATCCATGCAGAGATGTGGGAGACCAGGATGACCATACATCGTAAATTCCAGGACCTGGAGGCAGCCATGGCAGCCCAGCCTCACCGACCAAGGGGCTCTGCTGAGGGTCCCTGGTCCATCTGTTGCTCACCCCTCCATCCCACCCCTTGAAGCTGAACAGTGGAGGGGAAGGGGGGCGTGAAAGGGGACAAGGTCTTTTCCAAGGGGATAAGAGAAAGTGCTCTTAGCTCCAGTCTGTGTCACTTTCCAACCAACACTGGCCTCTTTGCCTATTTTGCCACAAACTTTGCCCTATTGACACTTTGTCCATTACCCAGCAATGGGACTGACTCCCAAGCAACAAATCTCATTGTTTACACCATGCTCCATTCTTGTTATTGAGGGGTGCCATTTTAACATCTATCAGCACCCTTCCCTATAACATCTGGAAAAGCACTTAAAATCATCTAAGTGCATTTACTCTAACATATGCATATACGTATGGTGTTATTAGCACCAAGGTGTGCCATATCTAACATCTTGGCACCCTTTTCAATAACTGGAAAAGCACTTACAAACATTTAAAAGTGCATTTGCTCTAACATATTTCTATGGTGATGCTGCAGTGTTGTCCAACGCATTCACTTGGCCAAAAATTTTATATGTAGGGTCAATGAATCCCAATCATTGCAAGCATATGACTACACTTTTTATTGTGTATTTATCACTAATGCAGTGTTTTTTCAAAGGTAACATATGCTAATCAAGCTCTGTACAGTATGTATGTGTTTTACACGTTATGTGCAATCATATGACAATAGACCATATTCATGCAACTTTCAACATTTTCAAGTGAAAAAAGTGTACCTTGTGCTTTGCACAAGTATTATTGGCTACCTATGGCCTACTTTGGCTACCCAGCACATAATATGTGAGTGAGAGGCATCATAAGTGCAATTTCATCAACAACTTTGTAGGAGACATGCCTTCTGTTAATTGATTAACACACATCCAACCTCAAAGTCAATCAGGAGCCATTAATTGAATTGAAGTAAAGTACAAGTCCCAAGAAGCATAATGCATTTATTGTTACAAGATTGTAGTTAGTCTATGCCAAAATACATGCACAGTCCTTTAAAGGAATCTTTGAAATGGCCTTGTAGAAAATATAGCAAATAAAGTTGGATGAAGAGGTAATTGGGAGGATAGTAGCATCCTGGATGCTTTCAGGAAACACAGATCTCTGACTGATACGCATGTGGGAATCACACACCTCCTGCACATTGTTGTAATGGGAGCGCTTACAATGACATTAGTGCTCCTGTTGATGAGGAGGTGGTGTGTGATCAAGAGATGAATACAATCAATGAGTCATAGGTAATTAATGAATTGTCCTGAAAAAGTCCTGCTTCAATGTTATCCACTCTGCCTGGGTTGAGGGTAACAAAATGAGCCTAGGCGATGGCCTCTTTTAAAGTAAAATAGCATCAGGTGTAGGTTTTTTTTGTTAATCCAATGTTTCCCAGCATTCCATGGAACCTTTAACCATTTACTGAAGCCTAAGGATAGATAGGCTCAATCAAATGTTCGGATTTTAAAACTTTGAATATTCAAATTTTCGAAGTGGGAGATGGAGCTCGGCAGGTCAAAGTTGGAGAATAATAAATTTTTAAAAAAAACTTTGAGTGAATATTGATAAATTTCTAATCCTTCATTATCGAAGTTGAATAGTCAAAGTTGAATAGAAGAATCGGATAGTCGAATTGGAAAAACTTTGATATTCAAATTTTCCCACCTTGATTATCGAATTCTACACTGTCGAATTAACATTAATACATTTTGAAAATTCGATTTGAAGTAAAAATTCACACAAGCTTTAGTAAATCTGCCCGTAACAAAATACCATTTGAAGGAACAGTATTTGCATTTCAAACAAGTGATAATTTTAGTGGCTACATTAAAATATTACCATTCCTAATACCTAATGAACCAGTTCTTAATATTCTTAGTATTGATATTGCCATTAAACGGCTTTTTCAAATGTAGCGATATCTTGTATACTTTCTGTTCCTTTCACTGTAGTCTATTTAAATGGGCAAAAACATCTTGAATCCTAGTAATTTGCTCTCTGACAAAATTGGTTAAGGTGTTATGATAACAAGTTAAAAATGTACCAATGTGTTTTTCAACAAAAAGCAATTAAACGATTTTTGCTCCAAGGCATATAATAGATAAATTGGTCCCCCTTTTACAGGCTCTAGCTTTGTTCATTGAAGACAGTGACCAAAAGTAGCATAAAAAAGTGTCAGAGAAAAAGGTTATCAATTAAACTGCTTAGTGTCAAGAAGCAGCCTAACTGTAACAAAAGTAGTACTAGTAGTACTACTGGAAGGCGCCTATGATAGGAAGCCTTATCCTTTCAAATCTTGAAAACCTCAGGCTAAACTTGAAAGAAAATGTCCCTTGAAACTCCTATACTTAGCATGTACTTTGTTTAATCTGAGATAATCAATAATAATAGTGTTATTGTATTGTACAAAGATAAATTCAGTTATCATTTTGAGACCATTTCTTTTCCTTCAGACAGTGAAGAATATTAAATAATCTAAAGGCATTTTTATTCCATACAATAAGGGACAGATTAGTAAATTAGAATTTTCACATTTTTTTTGGTCAAAACTTACAAATTCAAATTTTAATTCACCAACGCAAATTTGAATTGGAATGTGAGATTTATCACACCTCGACCCTGGAAACAGTTCTAATTTGAATATTCACCACCTAAAATCTGCCCCAGTAAGGCAATGACAAGGGTCTGTAGAACCATTTGAATATGTCAATTGCCTTCCTGACATTCAAGTTATTTTCATAGGAATTGGATATGAATTTTTGGGTCATTCATATTTGATTGAATATTAGACATTTGAGTCATTCATATTTGATTGAATATTAGACGTTCGAGTATTTTCATAAATGACCTCCCATTCGAGTTGCGAGTAATTTCAGATTTATGAGATTTTAAAAAAAATTCACATAACTTCAAATTTCGGCCTTTGATAATTTGCCCCTAAATGTATGTGAAAATATTCGTATGTCAAATGCCATAAAGCTGTCATTTCATTGGATTGTATCTGTACAACCATATCATTAACAAAATATCAATATAAGAATATATACATAATATTTAAAAAAAAAGATCTGGTTTCTTTTTACTGGGTGTTTTTAAACCAAGTTTATTGTAAGCATATAATAAAACAGAGTCTTGTTAGAGTCTCCACTAACCATGTGATCACTAAACTGCAGAGGTGATCATTTAAAAATACAAATTATTTTGACTCAATTTAACTAAAAATAATGAGCATGGAAAAAAATCCACTAACACAAAAGTAGGTGATAAGAGCGATCCAGTTGCTTAAGGAGGCATGGGAAAGGAAGAGCAGAAAATGGAACAGGTAGGGCGGCTTGCAGAATTAACTGAGAATTGGGAACTAATATTTTTCAAAATATACAGTATATAAGAGAGAGTGTAAAGAGGTGCATATAAACTGGTTATGGGGATAGAAATTATGAGGGTTGGGGTTGTTCCCTCTGGAAAACAGGTACTTGCAGGGGGATATGATTACTCTTTAAAAATACATTAGAGGACATTATAGACAGATAGCGGGAGATCTTTTTTTCCATAAAGAGGATCACCGAACCAGAGGCCACCCCTTCAGAAGAGAGGCGGTTCTTCACAGTGAGGGCAGTGAGGTTGTGGAATGCACTGCTGGATGATGTTGTGATGGCTGATTCTGTTTTTAAGAGGGGTTGGAATGATTTCTTGGACAAGCATAAAGGCTATAGTAATACTTTAATCTACAATTAAAGGAACAGTTCAGTGTAAAAAAAAAAGTGTGTGTGAAAAATAAAAAAATGTTCCTAATATAGTAAGTTAGCCAAAAGTGTAATGTATAAAGGCTGGAGTGACTGGATGTCTAACAGAATAGTGAGAACACTACTTCCTGCTTTCCTAATTTTGGCATTACTGCACTTATTTGACTGCTCTATCCACATTCAGATCAGTTAGATCACTAAGCCGATGGTTGACCCAGCAGATCAGTACCAATATATGGGGCAAATTCACTAACCTCCGAAAATTCGCCAGCGACGGCTTCGCTCACAGTGCAACACTGCGTAGATTTGCCAAGACAACGCTAATTCACTAAAATCCGAAGTTGCGTCCAGGGAGCCGAATGCTGCGCTAGTGTTACTGCGCCAAGCAAAGCAAGTTGTGCTAGCATTGCTTACAGCGGGAAGTTAAAGTACAATGGACGTATATGTTGCTGCAAATACATTACACTACACAAGCCCGGGAAACCTTAATAAAAAGAAATATAGTTGTTATATTACCCTACACATGAGCCCAGTGTATAGCTTATGTGCCATATGTTAGGTAATGTAGCGGGGAAGCCGGTTACCCCAAAATATTTTACACTCTTTTGCAGCCTAACACCCTGAAAAAGGGAAAGGACGCTAGCGTTTTTTTGGGACTTAAATTTTTTTTCATGAAGTCTATTTCCTTCGCTAGCGAAGTTACACCAGCGACCATTAGTAAATCGTTAGATCGATGAATAAAAATCCTTAGAATCGTTCGATTCGAAGGACTAAATCGTTTGAACAAACGAATTGCGGTAAATCCTTCGACTTCGATATTCGAAGTTGAAGGATTTTACTTAGACGGTCGAATATCGAGGGTTAATTAACCCTCGATATTCGACCAATAGTAAATGTGCCCCGGTGAGAGAATTCCAGTCAAAATGTAAATTTACTGATAACGTCAACTTGCCTCACCTGCAACCTTAAAAATGAAGGGTCTGTAACAATGGTGAGACCATATGGATCTAATGAGGATGTGAAAAAGAAGCCACAAACAAACACAATGCTGCATTCAAGGGCACAAGGGTCTTAGAAGTGGAGCTACTTGTGTAAGGTTTGTAAAGGTAGATTCATGACTGATATAGAGTACAGACATTCTAGGTAGAACTTTACGTCAGGCTTGCGTAAGAAATGTCATGCTGCTATCAAATGGAATAAGAAAACAGCCCTTCTGTCAGGACAAAGCAACTAAGTGTGTCTAGCATTAAAGCAGCATTCTTTGTCTGTTACAGTAAATGCATGAAACAAGCTTGCTAGCCAGGTGCTGAAAATTGATCATGCTATGCAACTCTTATGCTCTTAGAAGCAAAAAGATTGTATAAAGGTTTACAACCCTGCGGGGTGAAGAGAAAAAAGATCAATTATAAATGCTAAGTGCAAGCACCTGAACCTGAATTCTAATGTACTGGGAAGTAAAACCAAAGAGATAGATAAGGCACCTACAGTATAATTAAATGTGCCAACAAATTGCATCTTTCTTGGCCTTTAGACTGAGCCTCTCCATTTAGGACGTTTGCTCCTTGAGGGAAATGTTCATTTAAAAACAACTGCATGGTTACACATTTATATATTACAGATCAGCATATTCTGATATTAAAGCACTGCATTCCCTGAGATACACCTGTATAAATAGGTATAGTTATGTTTCAATTAAAATACTATACAGGTATGGGACCCATTATCCAGAACGATCGGGACCTGTGGTTTTTCGGATAATGGATGTTTCCGTAATTTGGATCTTTATAGCGTGCTAGAAAAGGGGCTTATTTACAAAAACTATTTTTTTTTCTCATATTTTACCAGAAACAAATTTGATCTAACTCCCATCCCCAAATTTGACTAATTTACTAATAATTAAACTTGAAAAAATTTAAAAATGATTAAAATAAATACCTCAATTGTTTTGAGTTTATATGCTTAAAACTCCAGTGAAAACCAGCATCAAACACACCAAAGCTCCCAAATTTTCTGACGGTTTAAAACATCTTCAAATGGTTAAAGGGACAGATGCCATTGAATTTTACATGGGTTTGATGGAGTATTTTTGGATTCAGACTTTTGGCATGTTGAAAAATTAGAGTTATTTTTGCTCTAAAAATTCGATTTTAGATTTTTAGAGAATTTTTTAGCGAAAAAGATTGAGTTTTAATAAATAACTCAATAAATAAACCCAATAGGCTGCTTCCAATAAGGATTGATTATATCTTCGTATCTTTACAAGGTACTGTTTTATTATTACAGAGAAAAAGGAAATCATTTTAATAATTTAGATAAAATGGAGTCTATTGGATCTTTTCGTATTTCGGAGCTTTCTGGATAACGGGTTTCTGGATCACAGATCCCATATCTGTATTATAAGATTAGAATACAATAACTATATCATACAAATATGGGTAGCTAGGATTTATCCAGAATAGCATTTCCAAAACAAAAACTGTATGCAAAAGCTGGCCATTTACACATATTGTGCACGGTAAGCGTTATGGAATATGTATAAGTACAGATTTAGGGGTGGGGGGACTGTAATAAATGTGTTTTTGTTACTTGTTATCTTCTTTGGTAAAAAATGTTCAACGTATCATTCAGAAAACTTGAATGTTGGAATACATTCTTCCCAAATCCTGTGTGCAATTTGCATATTTTAACAAGGCCATAAAGGTAGAACAGAAATAAAGCAGAAATAAAAGCAAGGAACACAGAACAAGAGAGGAAATAATCCAACAAGCAAAGATAAGTAGAACTGCATTGTTTAACAAACAATCTGCACATGTAATCAGCTCAAGAAGATTGGAAGTAAAGAAGGACAATTAACCTGCAACCCTGGAGAATTTTGCCTGGGCATATTTGTTCCTCAAGAAAGACCAAAACTAAACACGGGCTCTGCATAGAGGACTTATGCTAGCATTATGGGCATGATGCAATGACATTTGAAAATCCTCACTTGGTTTACTTTATAAGAATGCAGACATTATGATAAAATATGAAAATGAATGCACTTATTTTGTACAGTATAAATCGTGGCACATTTCAGAGTTAATATAGAGCATCCTTACACAAGAATGAAAAGTGTATTGGCTCTGTTTATCATATTTCTATAGAAACATATCTGCATAACCATCTGAGTGAGTCATGAACTAACAATGACAAATCTGGACTGTTTGCTCAAGGACTAATTCATTTATATAGATGACTTGGCTTGAAAGTTGTTCACTGTAAGTGGTAAGATAAGCTTGAGCTTGGTGTCACTTGTGTTGCAGGTTTCTAATTCTTTTTATTATTATTGCTGAGAAAGATACTTCAGGACTCATTTAAGAAACTCAAGTGCTGTAATTGTCACCATTAGTGATAAGCAAAATATTTCTCCAAGTTTCACTGCGAAATTGATGCCCATAGACTGTAATGGGTGAAAACATTTGGCAGGCGGCAAAAAATTGTCCCTCAATTTGTTGCGTGGCAAAAAATGTTTGTCACCGAAAATTCAACCATCACTAGTCACCATTCATTAAAGATGTGTTGGTTCTAAAGCCGCTCCTTGCACTTTCACATAATTTTACTTGATGCCACTGCGTCCATCCTACCACTTTTGTGAATCACATGTGGTGTGTCAATTGATGCCGGGGAGCCATGAAGCAACTGTCACCTTGAAGGTAGAGGTTAGCTCCAATGTTCCCACAGTGGCCTGTGTCAATTGACGGAACAAACTTAAAGGAATTATTCAGTGTGAAATTAAAAACTGTGTAAATTGACAGGCTGTGCAAAATAAAAAATGTTTCTAATATAGTTAGTTAGCCAAAAATGTAATGTATAAAGACTGGAGTGATTTGATGTATAACATGTCAGTAAGACACTACTTCCTGCTTTTCAGCTCTCTTGGTTTACACTGACTGGTTACCCTGGCTACTAGTGATGGGCGAATTTGCGCCGTTTCACTTCGCCAAAAAATTCGCGAATTTCGCGAAACGGCGAAAAATTCGTGAAACGGCGCCAGCGTCCCGTTTTTGACGCGGGCGTCCGTTTTTTCAGAAAAATTTTTTTGACGCCGGCGAATTTTTTCCGCGAATTTTCGCTGGCGTTTTGCGAATTTATTCGCCTGCCGCGAATCGCGCAAATTCGCCGCGAATTCGCGCCTGGCGAATAAATTCGCCCATCACTACTGGCTACCAGGCAGTAACCAATCAGAGACTTGAGGGGGGGGGGCACATGGGTCATTTCTGTTGCTTTTGAATCTGAGCTGAATGCTGAGGATCAATTACAAACTCACTGAACAGAAATGTACCATGTAGCCCCCCTTCAAGTCGCTGACTAACTCAGAGTTATAGAGCTGAAAACAGGAAGTTGGATTCTGGCTGTTTTATTTGACATCTTTATATATTACATATTTGCCTAACTAACTATATTAGAAAACATTTTTTTTTTGCACAGCCTATCTATTTACACAGTTTTTATTTTCACACTGAACTGTTCCTTTAAGCCTAAACAAATGGGCATAGATGACAATGACCACTTGAAATAATGTCATCCAAACTCCCATGTGCATCAAAATACATATCAAAAGAATACACCAGCGCCTCTATAACAAGCTGGTCTGGTGCACAGTAAGAGAGAACAGCCCCCTCCCCCAAGTATACTGGAAACAAAATACTGGCACACAAGACTCCATGCAAGTGAGCATCACCCCTGCTTGTTTAATGAGATTAACATAACATTTCAAGGGAATACCCCTTTGTTAGACAGTGTCGTGTTATGCATTGTGTTGAGTATTTCATATTATATCGTCTTTTTGTTTTATAGAATTTGAAACAGATACATTGTTCATAGTGATGTATGGGTCAACAAACATTCCACCCGTACCTGACCCTAACCCGCCCCCCCTCCTGCACCCAGGCCTAACCTTTAGACCTTCATGGTTTTATGGTATTATCATAACAAGACCATACTAAAATCCAACTAAAATCCTTAGCATGGCTGCCTGTTAAGCAAAGGATAGCATATAAAACCCTTCTACTAACATTCAAAACCCTTCACTCCTCTGCTCCTCACTATATTTCTTCTCTTGTCTCACTATACATTCACTAACTTTGAGTGAAGGATTCGAAGTAAAAAAAACTTTGAATTTCGAAGTTTTTTTGGGCTACTTCGACCATCGAATGGGCTACTTCGACCTTCGACTACGACTATCGAAGGATTTGAAGTAAAAATCGTTCGACTATTCGACCATTCGATAGTCGAAGTACTGTCTCTTTAAAAAAAAACTTTGACCCCCTAGTTCGCCATCTAAAAGCTACCGAAGTCACTGTTAGGAAGGTCCCCATAGGCTTGCCTAACTTTTTTTGATCAAAGGATATTCCTTCGATTGTTGGATTTAAATCCTTCGAATCGTTCGATTCGAAGGATTTAAAAGTTCGATCGAAGGAATAATCCTTCGATCAAAAAAAGTTAGGCAAGCCTATGGGGACCTTCCTAACATTGACTTCGGTAACTTTTAGATGTTCAATCGTACTATCTGCGCTAAATCCTTCGACTTCGATATTCGAAGTCGAAGGATTTCAATTCCCAGTCGAATATCGAGGGTTAATTAACCCTCGATTTTCGACCCTTAGTGAATCAGCCCCCTAGTCTTCTTCTCTGCTCTTCTCAGAGCCACCTTGTCTTCACACCATCCACATTTACTGCAACCTCTTGCCTCAAACCCTTCTATCTTGCTGCTCTGGAATTCCATCCATGAATTCTTCCCTAAGGAACCCTCAGTCTCTTCAAGAAAAAACTAAGCGTCTACCTTTTGGAGCACTAGAACATTAGCCTAGCCATGTGCCTACTGACTATGCCTTACCTTGTGCACTTTTCCATCTCCAATTTGTGCTTGTATGTTAGCCTTCCATCCACTTAGACTGTAAGCTCTATGGGGCAGGGACCTCCTTCCCACTATCTCTTACCACATAGCACTTAAGCTCTTTATCCTGATATAATTCTGTTTATATTTATTATGTGATTTGTCTTCCCCGTGTATACTTTTATATATATACATATATATTGTACTTTTATGCACTGTAGAGCGCTGTGGCTACTTAAAAGCTCTTTACAAATAAAGTTATATATACATACATACTGCTAATCTCTTATCTAAACTGCTTGATACTCTGTATCATTTCATCTCACCAACTTTGTATTTGTTAGATATCTCTTATGTATTATAAACCAATTCTACTCAGCAATATTATAGTGATATTTACTGTCAATGCTGCAGTAACAGTTTCTATCTGCAAAATGTCAACAAGAAATTAAATTCAAACATATAATAGCTTTAAAAGAAGAAAGGGTTGCTTCCAGAAACACATTAGCACTAAGAAATGAAAACAAACATTTTTATAAAGAAATAAGGTAGAGAAAAAGTCAGAGGGGCGAAATATGTGGAAAAGAACAAGCTGTCAGTAACATTTGATCCTTATTTTGCAGAATATAATAAAAGATGTGGAACCATATAGAAAAATATCACAGTAATATAATTCTACCATTGACATATAATTCTGTAAATAATGAATTCTGCTTGAATGAAATCCATGGCAACAGGCTATATACTGTTGCTAAATAAACTTGAATTTGTATGCAAATACAATGTCAAAACAACATTTTCTATCAGACAAATAGGGCCTGATAAATCCACTGTCATTTCTATAGACGAAAATGTAACCCCTACTTTAATTTATAAATTTACTAAAAGTCACCAAGGAATTATGTGACCATATAAAGGCACAAGGCTGCAGATTTTACAGGATTTAGCCTTCTGAATGTTATTACAAAATATAAATGGTGACAGGCAGCAACATAGACCCACAGGTTTTACAATAATTTAGATCTCTTCCAATGCCTATTCACAGTCACCGGTGAGCAACTAAGTTAGGTGCTTCTCCCTGCACCCTTTTGCTATAATATTGAGGCTACAATTGCACACTAAGAATTCTGTGCTACAAAGAACTACTGAAATGGTTAGACAAAAACCATGGTAGGTTGGTTTGGCATTTAAAAAAGAAGCACATTCATAACACTAGCTGGGAAATTTTTATTATAGTTTCTTAGTGGCTTATGGCTGCCTTGAAGCACTAGGGTCCTGAATACAATTCTAACCCGGCGATTATCAGAAAGTATTTGTTTCTGAGCAAGATTCTCTTGTCTCCTGATAATTTTGGCCCAAGTATGCAATGCATTTATGATAGAGAACATAGGATCCTAAGGGGAAGGAGTGATTTGAAAGATGAACAATCACTGTAAAGTTCTACATAGAATGTTGCTATAGAAATAAAGGATGTTAAAATGAACATGGCTGATAACATAATGTTTACTATAGTAATCTTTTCCTTTGGTAGTGTATATGTGCAGAGTCAGACATTGTATGCATTGATGAAGACTTCAATCTGTAGTGGCTCTTTTCTTATGAAACTGGAACCCTGTGTTACACAGGATTAAATCTGGCAGCAGGTTTAATTTTATTTGAAACTTTTATATTTTCACATCGCAACAGAGTGTGACAGCAGCTTTAAGCATAAAATGATGCAATATGTCTTTCCATCTTTCAGCACTCAATTATTTAAATCAAACAAAATTTTGAAAAAATATTTTTCTGATTTCCTATCAAACAGGCTTAATTATGTCATTTTCTATTCTTACAACAAAATATTAATTTCTAATAATGATAAAGGGATATAGATGGGGGCGAGCCATTTATGTTTGCCCAAGCTTTCGTAATCAAGCAAACATAAAGGAAACCCCACATTCGTTTACTAATCACAGTTTTGTGCTAGATAAAAGCTTGTCCATCTTGTAAATTTGCCTGAACAGGCTTTTGTAACAAAGAAAAATGTAGGCAGCTTTTAGCATAAAAGTTCGGGCTTGGAAATAGGTTGATGTTCATATTTTAAATTCTTGCAATGATTTGAAATATGTTAAAATAAAGATGGGAGGGTACTAATGGACTGAGAGATGAGAAAGAGGAAACTAGTTGATTAAGAGTACAGAACTATGGCAAATAATGTGTATTGCCATTTGAAATCATTATAAGCAAGATAAAAGATGATCATGAAAGGTTTATTGCTGTAAATTCATTAAAGTCCAGATAGGGGAATTGGGTAGAGGCTCTGGCCTAGCCACTCGCCAGTGAAATAGTCAAAAATAAATGGAAAGCCAATACCTTGTCTGCTACAAACGGGTGAATCCCAAACTTTATTCCATGGTGCTCACAACACTTCAGTGTTCAACATTGAAGTGTTGTGAGCACCATGGAATAAAGTTTGGGATTCACCCGTTTGTAGCAGACAAGGTATTGGCTTTCCATTTATTTTTGATTATTGCTGTAAATGACACTAAAATAAAAGAGAGAATATAATACCAGAAGTATCCTGAGGGATTTAAATGGTAGCCACAATAGTGATGCATTTCAGAATATGACTGAAGAAATGTGGGTTTAATCCTTTACTGAAAGAATTACTTACCCCTTTTAGCAATATTTAAAACACAGAGTATTGATGTATAATGCATTGTATAAACAATTACTAGCAAAGCATGTTCTTCTGTCTTTATAAAATGTGCCTTTGAATCCTATTTAGACTATAATAGTCTGGGCATTGTTGTTACAGTTCGTTTCCATATACATTTATCAAGTGTTATTATAAAATAATAAAACATTTTTGATCAGGCACAATTGTGTGTCAGAAATGTCCTGTCTACTCATTTGTGAAGTATTATGCAAGGAATGAGCCTGTCGACGCTCATTTCAAGGTGTTTTGTTGCTGTCAGGGGAGCTTGGTCAGATTATTATTCATGTTCTGAGAATGGACAGTAGGTAATTACTGTGGTGCTTTTAGTCATCTGTTAGCATAGAGAGATCCTTGTAGAGTAAGTATGGAATTTGTACAGTGGAGCTATGACAGTATACAGTACAAATAATTTTTTGACAATGCATTATACACATGTCATTTCAATGAAGACCTTACAAATAATGGAGGCATAAGTACTGGCAATGTGATATCTGACTCAGTCGGTTGCATTATTTTGTATATAGGTTTATCAGAATGATTATAGTGAAGTATATTATGTAGAAAAGTATATCATGTAGAAAAAAACACCTGTTAAACATATAAGTTTCAGTATGCTTTGGCATACTGGAATCCATACTTCCTAGGGTTTCCACTTTCTCTTTCTGACCCTCTCTTTCTTTAATTGATTTGTTTGACTTTTGCAGCCCATCCTTTTATGGTTTACTTTTTTATCCAATGTATTCTTCCATCTCTTTTGCTCTTGTAATCAGGACTATTTAACTTTTGTCTTTTACCAACACTGGGAACATGTTGAAATTTCGCTTCAACCTATTTTAGATGAATGGGGTGTTAGCTGCATCTCTGGGAGAAATGCCGTTCTAACTATTGTAATGATTATAAAAATCTGCACAGGATTACTAATGAGAAATATTAAAATTTGCAGCAGCCTGCTACATTAGAGCAAATGGTGGCTACATCAAGTTGCCTAAACATTTTATATAGCACAAATTATAATGGGAAATGCACATAATGGTGATTGTTTCTTGTAAAGACATATAGAAAAAACTATCGAGGATAGCCCAAGTTACAATTTTGGAACATCTTTATGGTCTTACACTAGGTGAGGTAAGAATTTAAATCTGCAGTGCACATATGAGGATCCAAAGCCCTTTTACTGACTATAAAATGTACTGTATACTGCAATACTGAATGATGCCATGTATAGTACTGTCTCCATCTACATATTGTCTAGGCCAGGGCAACATCTCTAAAACTGGAGGCTCAAAACATTTGCACAAGACACAGAGATGCTTTTGAGTAAAAGGGAAGTTTGGTGTACAGACGTATTCCCTCCATATGTAATATAATGCACTTAGTTTGCCCAGGATCAGTAACCCATGGCAACCAATAAGATGCTTGAATTTAAACAGGTGACCAGTACATTCTACCTGCTGATTAGTTGCTGTGGGTTACATTATTTTACATTAATATAGCCTAATGCACAAGGCAGGAATAGACATTCTTGGTTGCAATTTAGTGCAGTCTAACTTTTGGTGGAAGCTTTATACCAGGGGCTAAAGCATACAAGTGCCTTTCAAATACTTTTTTATGCAACATTTGAAATAACACTTGAAAGGAAGAGAACATACTATTATGTTTTAGTCAGTAAAACACCCAAGAACCTGCTCAGAAAATGTATCTGTACAAAGGACTGAAGAATTTATTACAATGTCAAAAAACAAAACAAAAATATTGCAAACTTATCATCCTTTTTGAGTCTTTGGAGAGTTCAAAATTATTCCAAAAGTATGACTTTTATAATAACACAAGGACAACTAAAACCATAATGCTTTTGCTAATATCTGACATCCTTAACAATAAATTAAATTTTTTAACCAAACTAAAGAGTAGTGAAAGTGAATTTGTTAAATCCAAATGACAATTATAGTTCTGATCAAGGGTACAGTTAAGCACCACATAATTAAATATGTCTACAGTATATAGAAATACAAAAACATGGTCGATTTTTTTCTTTCTTTGGATGTGATCATTTCTGCCAAACTCTCAATTAATACAGTGCAAGAGGCAATCACACATTTATACAACGAAAGGTTAGTTTAATCAAAGTATCAAAGACACGAAACACAAAAGACTTAATTAAAAATGTATTTATATGATAAAGTGTATTTTAAATTATTTTACATAGGCAATAATGCAATAATAATTTCACCCAATATATCACCCAAGTACCGTATATGCAGTGGTGGTTGTTATAGTTGCTTACAGTCTATGAAACCTCCTGTTGTGCATTCTGTCAGGGAAATCAATGTAAGTGATTATATGTAAGATGCAGTCCAGTGGGACAGAGTAGATCTTTTGTATTCATAGATACATTTTTCACCAGGTTACGCTGTGTAAAAATGCTTATAGACTCCAAGAGGCAAATTCACTTTGCCAATTCACTAAAATGCGAAGTTGCAGCAGCCGAACACTGGCGAATTTTCGTCAGCATTACTTATTAAACACAGTACCATATTAGCAGAGGAGGCAATTTCATTAAACACATATGAAGTTGTAAGATCATATGATGTGTGGATACATGCTTAGAATATATATATATATATAAATATATATAAATATATATATATATATATATATATATATATATATATAATATATATATATATATATATATATATATATATATATATATATATATGGGTATATGTTTTGTTCTCTACATGCTGCTATTGGATCAGGAACAACAGCTAGCAACCCCTAGTGGTTCACATGAGTATCTGTAAAGTGAAACTTGAAGCAAGCCACATACAAATGTCTGATTATCTGGGTTAGGACAACCAAAGGTCTTTAGCAATGTAAATCAGAAGTGTAGGTAAGCCATACATCATAGCCTGCAATATTATACAAAAGAATGTTCAAATCATTTTGCCATTTGTCATGTTCACAGGAATACCCCCTGTGCTTATCTGTGTGTGTGTGCAAGTTTCCATTTCATTCAGCCAACTGTGATCTGTCTGGCCTTCCCATTATAATGAAGAAGTACTACAACATGACTTAACACTGAAATAAATAACATTAACAGAGCATATTTATTATGCAGTGTAAAAAAACAGAGGGATAATACACCGCACTTCACCACGCTTTGTTGTGTAAAAAACGGTGCAAAATGTGTACGCTTTGTTATGCTTTAATATAAAATAATGATGTTAAATTAGGCACTCGTATGGCGTAAAATTACACAAACCTTCGCCCTTTATCTTACACAGCTTTTTATACAATTTTTTTGGGCAAATTTTGTTTTATATGGCATAATAAATATGAATCAAAGAGTTCTAAAGAGCAGATAATGTCAGCATATAAGCAAAAACACCAGCAAATCTGAATATGGGTCATGCATATTCTACTAGATTGTTAACACTCTTCATAAAGCTGGACTCATTTAGCTTTAATGAATGCTCAGTGGTATAACGGGTAAAACTGGCCAATACACGTTCTTTAGATTATACATTTGTGACAAAGCTTTATAGCAATCATTGTTCAAAATACAAACAATTAAGAAAATCAAGTTATGGTAGCAACCCAATAAAATATGCTTATCTGTACGTAAGAAGTTAAGCTACGAAGGCCTGCCATGATTTAACTCTTATTAACTTCATTATTTATTCATCTGTCAGTTATAGAACCATTCACTAGGCACCTATGAAAACATAAACCTTTAAAACATCATTGGGGGTCTCCCGATTTCAATTCTTTGCTAACATAACATTTAATGTGCAAGTGCCTGTAACCTGTGTGAATTCGTACTTGTTGCACCGGCATGTTCCTGCGTTCACATTAATATGCAGTACAGTGTTTTCATTTCTCTAATAATCACTTGTTGGGAAACAGCTTAGACCTTCATTAAAAGGAAAGGTATTCAGCTGGATAAAATATACATGTATGTTCAATAGACTCTTTATAGCAAGATGCACAGTCACCTTTCCATATGCTTGCCTTAGAAACCAGCAAATGGTTCAAAACAGGAGCACGGAAAACAAAGAGTCTCCCACAAAAGATAATTTAGTTCTTGCTGTCAGGTCTTATTAACAGCCTTCAAGTCTGTGTTTATTACAAGCTAATGCAGAGAAATCAAGAACACTAATCAAGTGAGAAATGACAGAGCAGCTGGGTATACATCAAGTTGGCTAAACGTGAATACAGTTCAATAGCTAAAACAGATGCTGGAGTTGCTGGATAGCCCTGCAGGATATTAATGTGTGTGTTTTTTTTATGTATAACGGCACTCGCTGACTAAATAAATGGCTGAATAAAGACAGAACAGATCAGAAAGGAAAGCCCTTTAAATGATCTTAGATCTGAGCATGTAAATAAAAGCCAATTGCCATAAATCGCAATATAATAGCCTCAGTTTCAGATAACGTGATTACAATCTGTTTCTGTGCTTTTTTTTTTTAATGGTTCAGTGGCTACAGTATCTAGCTTGCTTCTCTGTTGACAGTTGCTCTGTCTACCTGCAGCTTCACACAGTGTACTTTTAAGGCTCACTTCTTAACTTGAAACATTAACCAGCAATTTTCTTTTTCATTGGTGGACAAAAGCGTACATGAATGGAGCATTGTAAGTTACAGACAGAATAAAGAAAATATAATAATAATAATATTAATAAATCAGCTTCAGTCACACACCATCTACTATCAACCTGCAGATCACTCTCACATAGCCTTTGCCACGGTCAGCTCCTTATTAGAGTCACAACAGTATGATGAGTTTGCTAATCCTACCTTCCATGCCAGCTGCTTTTTGCTTGTCACTCCATCATGCCAATAAGTTGGCTGCTGTAACAAATCAAGATAGTGCAAAACAGCATCTTTTCCCTGCATCTGTCATCTTCCACAAAGCATTCTATTACTGTCGACTGCTGGGAACAAGAAAGTCTATTTGAATTCCAATAGCTCCCCTCACGCATGATTCAAGTTAGGTTAGGTGAGCATGCCGAACATGATTCTCACCGTCATTTATTATGCAGCTGATATACCCGTCGGTGTGGCAACCAGTGACTTTATCGGATACGTCCGTCTTAGGAGGCTAAACCTTGCTGCGAGCACACATAAGCAAAAGAAAGAGCCTGCTTTTAAGAAGCATTCTTCCTGTCGGAAACACACAGACAGTGCATCTGCAAATCTGTTTTAAATCCTAAGGTTCTTGCTGTTCTATTGGCTAGCATGACTCAATGCTGCTGATTTTTCATTGGAAGGGCATTTTATACCATTCCTGCTTACAGACAGATATATGCTCCGAGCCCAAGTTAACTACCCAGTGATAAAAGCAGCCATCATCAGGATCATCAGGCTGTGTTTTTCAGTGCTTTCAGTGATATATTCTTCTTTATTTGTGTTGAAATTCCATGCATTGCTTGGGAAAGGTGGGGTAACTAGAATGAAAGGCTAATATTAAGGGAGTCATTAAAAGTAAAAATAAATTGTTATATTTAAAAATGCAGTGCATCATAGTAACCTTTTTATTTTGTTATTTTTGGGGGTGGTGCTTTTCTCTGTTCTGTTACACCGATGTGAAATTTTATCTAGTAGCTAGGTGAACGCCCCTAGTAACTAGAAAGGAAAATCAATTTAACACAATATTTTAGATGCTATTTTGTATTTAGAAGCTTTTTATTTGAGCCATCTTCTTTTTATCCCTCTGCTTTTGTAAGGGTAAGAAATACTATAACAACTGTAAAAAAAATAGATAAAAAGCATGGCAGTTGCTGTACTGGAAAAAAAAAGTTACTGTACGGGAAAAAAAGATCAACAAGTGAGCCAGCCCATGCTCCCTGTTATTATATGTCTATGGATGAATCAGCATGTGTATTACACTATGTGCTATGTGTTACATATTTTAGGAACAGGCATACAACACTTACTTTTTTTGCTGTTACATAGGATATAGTGATTATACATGGCTGCCACTATGACGCACACATGGGGGAATGTAATAAAAGTCGCAAAGAGCAAAACATTAATTTTTCGTAATGTAATATTCTTCTTTAGACTATTATTGCATTTCAAATTCTAATTGTGCATTGCCCCCTTTTAAGAAGTGCTAGAAGGTGTCGTAATCATTTGGAGCAAACATAACAATTTTTTCAGTAAGAAGTTTTATTACATTGACTGCACACTGGCGCAAATTATAAAATTCGCAAACCTTCTTCCACTGTCGGTGAAGGTCGCTAAACAGTTTCTGGGTTCGCGTTGAGAATATTTTTTCCATTACCGACTTTTATTATTAGGACCTTAATAACATTTGTAACACAAGACAAGTTAGTGTTCAGATTTTCATTACTCAATTGTTTGGAACTGTAAACCACTAAAGAATTTGGGTTGCAGGATTAAGTTACTTATACTGCAGAAATCTTTTGACTTTTTTCCCCAATGGTTCACCACAATAAGGGGGTCGACTATCAACCATTTCATGTGCATTAATAACATAGCTGCCTGGGTCTCTAACAAAATGAATAAAACAAGAGAATTTAACTGATTCTGGTAATTTAGTCATATTGACTAAAATCAGAGGCCAAATACTGTATATTATATAATACAATACAAACTTTTTTTGTGTTTTAGTAAGGTAGGGACAGTACAGATGAAACTTTGCTCCCAGCAACACATACTCAGTCTCTGCCCCACAGTGAGCAAAAAACAAAACAAAAAACCCATTCATACATTTTTGTCTTTTATTATATAATGTAGCATAGTAATTGTGGTGTTTATACAAATGGCCTGTAGATGTCACTGTGCCCAAACTTATACTGTGCATACTTCTTGACAGCTAAGAAGTGAAAGTAACTGTTGTGTAATGGCTGCATGAGAGCCTGCTAATAAAGCACTGTTATACTCTACTCATCCTCAGCTACAAAAACATAACAGTAATTCAGAAACTTTTAATTATTTAGTAAAAGCGAGTCATGGGTGAAACAAATTGAAGTCAAGTGTCGTATATTTTGACGTGCGCCAAGCTTGACGCCCACGACAATGTTTACATGTGCGCTTATTTTGTCCAAATGAATTAAAGTCAATGGGCGTCCAAATAATATTGAAAGTTTTTATGTGCGTGACTATTCTGCCGCGCCCTAATTTTTTTGATGTAGAGGATTCAGTTTTGCAAAATTTATTTGCTGCCGGCAAAACATGGAAATTTGCCATGAATCAGCACCTGGCAAATTTATTTGCCTATCATTAGTAAAAGCCATCAACAGCAAATGCAATGCAATATAACATTTCCTCTAGTACATGAGGGTTTACTGGGCAAAATCTTGCAAATGTATAAAGCTCTCTAATTATTTTCTGCAAATATGGAGACAAGTATAAATTATGGGCCTTAAAAAATAAGCCTGTAATTTCTATTACAGGCCCATAGCCCATAGATTTTAACAGTTCACACAAGGCCTAGATAGCAGTGATGGGCAAGTCTGTGCCCAAAACGCATTGTAGTCAATGGGCATCAAAATAATGTTTTTTTTTTTTACATTTCCGCTACTATTTGGTCCAAATGCATTAAAGTCAATGGGCGTCCAAATATATTATAAGCCTGTACTACTATTACAGGCCCATAACCCATAGATTTTAACAGTTCCCTTTAGGCCTAGAGAGTAGTGATGGGCGAATCTGTGCCCAAAATGCATTGAAGTCAATGGGCGTCAAAATAATTTTGATGTGTGTCAATTTTGACATTTCTACACGCGACTATTTGGTCCAAATGCATTAAAGTCAATGGGTGTCCAGATAATTTATGCCTGGCGAAGTGTTGCGATGTGTGCGAAGCCTGCGCTGGGGAATTTTCGCCGGTTAGTGATTTTCCATTTTCTCTTCATTCTGTCTTCATGAAGAAGATGAGAATCAAGCTTTTTAGGGGGGCTCACTCTAACATATGTGTTTGATTCCAGCACAAACAAAACCTAGCAAAAAACTGACTTTGGCACAAATCTTGCATGTAGAAAGACAGGATTTCTGGTGAGAGGCGGAGAGTGAAATGTAGCTTGATTATTTCAGAAACAGTACAACATTTTTCATTGATAGAAATCTTTAGATGCAGTTTCACTGATCTGGTATTATGTTTATCCACTATTGTTTAGTATACAAAAATTTGGTGCACACAAGGGTTTTTTTGGAAAAATTAAAAGTCCATAATTTTATTTATCACATTTAAAAACAGGCCCAATCCAGTATTATTTGCACAGTTTGAATCTGGCATTTTGAGACAGCATACAACTAGTATTTAATTCAGATTGGAAAAGCACACCTTATCTAACAGTTTAGTGAGGCACAAAATGCTAAATGTTATGTTCTCCAATTAATTACTATGGTGCGAGCAAGGTTTTGCTAATTGGTCCTTATGAGAATATGTTTTATTTCCTCATAAAAAATGTGAATATACAGTATATACATGGAAATGGTTACTGTATTTTTGTCTCATCGAGGTCCGCAATAAGCAGAACTGCCTTTTATATTTACGATTTGCTGAAGGGTATCATTATACCTATATATGTAAGCACACATTTTAGACATTTATCAGCACATATAGTTGTATTTTTAAAGCACTGCCAACAGCAGTGTAGGGAAGTGTTATTTGCCCTTTCCCTAACTGCATAACCCTGTGACTTTAAATCTGGATCCACCAAAAGCATGGCTGCTGCTTGCACTGCAGTGAGACAGTTTTCAGCCACAGCCACAGCCTGTCCAATCAGCAAGAAGGATTTGCTTCTGACCTTGTGACCTCTCTGAAAGAAGTTTGGAGCCAAAATGAAAGTGAGGCTTAGGTTAACCAGGAAGAAGAGAAGAGGAAAGCATGGACTAATACACTGAGAGCAGCCTGCAATCTCTCCTTCTCTCTTGTGAGTGTTCCTGCTGATTTATCTGAGTAGGAAGCTAGGGATTTCACCTATAGAACATTTACCCATATAGGGAATCCCATAGCCAGAGCACAGGGAGTTAGTTAACCCTTTCCAGTCAGCCATCATAGTGACTGGAACTAGTGCAGTGGCCTGAGCTATTGCTAGGGAAGTGATCCCTGTAGGATAGATAGGACTTCAGCCCTGTGGTGAGTTGCCAGCGTGTACACCGGATCTGGACTGTGGATTTCCCATCAACCTCCGTGACACGTGCAGTGGATCCTCAGGATTTTAGGAAGCCTTTCCCTACACCAGCATTCCAAGCACAGTGTGGATTAAAGCTGCCAGACTGCTTGTCTGTATCTGCTCTGCCTCACAGGATCTTTATTCTTTCATTATCACTGGGAGTTGGTGAGACCTTCACTTTACACACCCCGGGGTGCATCAATCTAGTGTTGCAACACATACCTCTTCTATTACTACTTTGGTATATCCCCTCAGACCTCTAGTGTGCACACTCACCATTCTTAAAGTGACAGTGGACATTTTCATACCAAGGGTGATACTTATTATATTGTCTTATATTCATCGTATTATTGTTATTTCACTGTTCTTATTGCATTTGCATATATTGCATTTCTAATATTACATATTACTGCATATCTGCCTATTGTGTGGTTTATTGTCTGCTACAATTGGTACCAAAATCACTGCTATTGCAGTTCCCAGGGAGTTGTATGCCACCAATATCTGGTTTTAGCCCTGGGTGGAGGCACTTAACTTATCCAAACCCCGCAAATCTCCCACTTAGCGGAGGCTTGGGATCTATACTGTTAGCGCCACAGTGTGGCCCTTGATATTCCTGCCAAGAAAGGGTTACATTTTGGAGGCACTGCCGAGATTACGATTTGTGGAATTTCAGTCACAATGTCTGCTATTACCCCAGAAGGAGTTAAAATGTGGGCTCTGCAGGAAGGACTTAATTTGCCCTGTGCCTTTGCACTTGATCATATTCCCCTACAGTTACCAAATGATATGCTGGAACAGACACTGTCATCTTACCCAGGCCTGGCTCGTTCTGCTATAGTCACATCATCACTTTCACCCTTACAAGGATTGAAACAAGTGCTGTGTGTAGCTCAGTCTGAGCTTAACCGAGACAGTATACCTGCAATTATCTATCCAAATGGTATTTCTCCAAGGGGATGGCCTGTTATATATCCTCCTACTTTTCCTGCTATGCACCCACAATGCTTTTCCAGTCCAATGTCAGCCAGACTCCTGCAGCATACTTATTGAAAATGACACTTCATACATATCACCTCAATATCCTAATTTTGAGTGGCGACCTCCTCCAGCACCTCACCCATTCACTAGCCTAGACACCATTGCACCTATATTTGCTAAAAGCATACAGAAAGTAACTGAAGCTAGTCTACGGTTATGGCAAGAGACTGTCTGGAATGTAAAGAAGTATTTTTCTGATACTGAACCAGTACCCAAAGGGGAAGAAGTGTTTACTGACTGCTTAGAGTACATCCGCCCATTGTTAGAGGAATGGGAGGGAACTGATAAAATGAAGCAACGCAGACTAATGGAGCTAGTAAGACCCCCTGCTTTGATTTTCTTACAAGCCCATAAGACTAAACAGCCTGATTGTACTGTTCAAGATTTATTACAAGCTTTGATAACTCGCTATGAGAAATATGAGGATCTTCAACAACGTCTTGCTAAGTTTCAAGCTATGCGACAACGTAAAGGCGAGAGAGAATCTGTCTTCATTAGCAGAGTGTCTAACGAACTGAATTACCTCATATTCAAAAAGATAATTTCTGCAACTCAGGAAGTGTCTCAACTTCACAGGCAAGTAAAGTGGGGATCAGACCCCCATCACCCTGTCAATCTTGCTGTGCAAGCTTACATGAGATACAACCCAGATGCTGTAACAGGGGATCTCTTAAGAACTGCAGAGGAGGAAGAAGCCAGAATAGACTTCTATTATGCATCTTCTACCCAAGATTCAGATTTAAATCAGAAAGAGAACCCTTCAAAAGCTCCATCCCAGACTGCTCCACAACCTGCAAAGAGCCAGCCAGCTGGAGCACCATTATTTCCTAAATCCCAGAAATTTTTCTGCGAGTATTGTCGAAAACAAGGCCATGACATCACTAAATGCCCTCGTAAGGTACAAGCTACTCCTGTGCAAAGCCAAGCTGGAGAATGTAACTCAATCAGACATAAGAAATGGAAGCCTAACCACCCAAAACCACTTGTTGGGGTAGGGCGGAAGTGCATCTTCCATCTGACTGTGAATGATGTTCCGACTACTGCATTATTTGACACTGGATCACAGATAACTATCATTGGTCGTCCTTTCTACCAGAAACATTTATCCCACCTACCCTTGACTCCAGCTGATGACATAGAGGTAGTAGGTGTGGGTGCCAAATCTGCTTGTATGGATGGAAAAGTGGAAGTTGATCTCCGAATTCCTGGGATAACTTTTGAAGATGAACCACCTCTCAAAGTGGTTGCTTATATTTGTCCTCCTGCTGCTCATAGGACATCTGCACCACTCATCGTGGGATCTAATGTGAAAGCAGTTGAAGATGCGTTTCTAAAGTTTCTGCAATTCCAAGGCACCACTGATGTTTCTTCCTTCCCTGTGTCAGCAGCAGTAAAGAGACTGTGTCAAGCCTTTGTACCCGAATTCTGTCAGGGCCCTGTGTACAGACTAAATGGGCCTCCTATGGAAATTCCAGCTGGGCAAGCACGACTGATAAAGGTTACAAGATCTCTGCCTATGGAATGTGACACCCAAAGCTATTTTCTTCTGGAAACTCCACCTGAACAAGTGGCAAAGCATGGTTGGGAACTAATTCCAGAAAGAAAAGATTGGCGAGAGGGGATGCCCGAGTTTGATTGGGTTGTTCTGCAAAATCACAACCCCTGGCCTATTACAGTAAACAAATTTGATGAAGTTGGAGTGTGTTACTCTGTTCAGGAAGTTACCTCCGAATCGGAAGTATGTTCTGCACATATTGAACCAAAAGATGCACCTCTTAATTTTGATTTTGGGGACTCTCCCATGCCGAAAGAAGCCAAAGAACTGCTAATTAAGGAGCTGAACTTCAGAAAAGATGTGTTCTCCACTGATGACATGGATGTTGGATGTGCCAAGAGTGCCTGTCATACCATTCGCTTAGCAGATTCTAAACCTTTCAGGGAGAGATCTAGGAAGCTGCCACCCCGAGACATTGAAGATGTGCGTACATGTCTGAAAAAGATGAAAGATCAGAATATAATCACAGATTCCAGAAGTCCTTATGCTTCCCCTATTGTGGTGGTTCGGAAAAAGGATGGATCTGTTCGTCTGTGTGTGGACTACCGTACATTAAATCGGAGAACCATACCTGACCAATACACTTTGCCCAGGATTGAAGATTCCTTGGAAGCTTTAAGTGGCAGTAAGTGGTTTACAGTGATGGATCTTAGATCTGGATACTATCAAGTACCAATGTCCCCTGAGGATCAAGAGAAAACTGCCTTCATTTGTCCTCTGGGATTTTACCAATTTACCCGAATGCCTCAAGGTATTTGCGGGTCCCCCGCCACATTCCAGAGACTTATGGAAAAAGTATTGGGAGATCTATGCCCCCGAGAGTGTCTTGTATACCTTGATGACATCATTGTGTTCGGAAGTACTCTAGAAGAGCACCATGAAAGACTCATTCGTGTGATTGACAGACTTCAAGAAGAAGGTCTAAAGTTGTCTATTGACAAATGCAAATTTGGCCGTACCTCAGTACACTATGTGGGACATATTGTGTCTGCTGAAGGCGTATCCACTGATCCTGCTAAAATAGAAGCAGTGGTGAATTGGCCACAACCAAACAACCTCACAGAGCTTAGGTCATTCCTAGGGTTCTGTGGCTATTACAGAAGATTTGTGGAGGGATATTCTAAGTTGGCAAAACCCTTACATGCCTTACTGACCCTCACCTCAACTGATGAAAAGGCTGCCAAAAGTTCCAAATTACCCTTTGGGATAAGTGGACTGATGCCTGTACTGAAGCCTTTGCTGCTTTGAAGAAATGTCTCACAGAAGCTCCTGTGTTGGCTTATGCAGATCCTACAAAGCCCTATATCCTCCATGTGGATGCCAGCTATGACGGCTTGGGAGGAGTACTTCATCAAGAGTACCCCGGAGGATTGCGTCCAGTGGCATATATCAGCCGAAGTTTGACACCAAGTGAGAAAAACTATCCAGTGCACAAGTTAGAGTTTCTGGCACTTAAGTGGGCCATTGTTGACAAACTTCATGGATACCTGTATGGAGTACCATTTGAAGTAAGAACTGATAACAACCCTCTAACATATGTTCACACCACAGCCAAACTAGATGCTACAGGCCACAGATGGTTAGCAGCCTTATCCAACTATCAGTTCACACTTAAGTATAAACCAGGTCCCAAGAATGTAGGAGCCAATGCCCTATCTAGAAGACCTGGCCTACCTGCTACTTCTGATAATGAAGAGTGGAAAGAAATTACAACCTCAGGAGTAAATGCCTTTTGCCTAGCTTCTGCTGTAAACAGAAGGAAACTCAACTTCTCAGACTTAAGATTAGTGGATTCACTGGGTGCCAGACCCAATTGTATTCCAGATGCTTTCAGCTGCCCTGCAATGCTAGGGATTGATCAGTTGCACCCTTTGAAGAAAAAGGATTTGATCAGAGCCCAGCAAGCTGATCCTATCATTGGACCCCTGAGGAAAGCTGTCCTGCAAAAAGACCAGGAGTACCTTAAGAAGTCTCTGCCTTCTGATAGCACTATCCTTTTGAGAGAATGGGAGAAGTTTCATATAGACAATGGACTCCTGTATAGGGTACTACTATACCATGATCATCCTGATCGACGTCAATTAGTTCTTCCCAAGAGGTATAGGCAGTTTGTGCTCAGAAACCTGCATGACAAACATGGCCATTTAGGTATCGAGAAAACCTATGGTTTGATTCAAGATAGGTTCTACTGGCCTAAAATGAGAGACACTGTTACTGATTATTGCAGAAGATGTCTGAGATGTTTGCAAAGAAAGACATTGCCCATAAAAGCTGCACCTCTGGAGCACCTGAAAAGTTCAGGGCCCTTAGACCTTGTCTGCATGGACTTTCTCTGCATTGATCCTGATACTAAAGGTGTTGGAAACATTCTGGTAGTCACTGATCATTATACCCGCTATGCTCAAGCATTTCCTACCAAGGATCAGAAAGCTGCCACTGTTGCTAAAGTCCTTTGGGAAAAGTTCTTTATCCACTATGGATTTCCTGTCCGTCTGCACTCAGATCAAGGACGTGATTTTGAGAGTAAATTGATCAAAGAGCTTCTGCAGCTACTCAATATTAGCAAAAGCAGAACTACACCATATCATCCTCAAGGAGATGCACAACCAGAAAGATTCAACCGCACCTTGCTAAATATGCTTGGTACACTTCCTGTTAAAGAAAAAAGATTCTGGAGTCGCCATGTTAGTACCATGGTTCATGCTTACAACTGCACTCGTCACGAGACTACTGGATATTCTCCATACTTCCTCATGTTTGGCAGAGAAGCACGACTACCAATAGATCTTTACTTTGGAGTGTCTGTAGATGGTATGGACAGTATCAATCACTCTCAGTATGTTGCTAAATTAAAGGAAGACTTGTCTAGAGCCTATCGCCTTGCTGAGGATAATGCTTCCAAAACTAATCAAGGCAACAAGAGAAGATATGATGCCAAAGTACGCCACAATGAACTTGTTCCTGGAGATAGAGTGTTACTGAGAAACCTAGGAAACCAGGCTCAGCATAAACTAGCCGATCGTTGGCGTACAGACTTTTATGTTGTAGTTGATAAACTGCCTGGTATCCCTGTCTACCGCATCAAAGGTCCAAGGGGGTATCTAAAAGCCTGGCATAGAAATCATCTCTTACCCATACCTCAGGTATCTGACTCAGAGACTGAAAATCAAACAGACTCTACTGTTAGTGATGATCCCTCTGATGCTGAGAATTCACAAAATGACTTTGATGTTTCAGTAGATTCACCTGCAGCAATTCATGCCGATGATGATGAACAGCCAACAGTTGCACCTACTAACTCACATGATGACCAACCTCCATCTGCAAGGACTTTGAGCCCAGACACCCCAGACTTTGTTCCTGCTGCCCAGTCTGTACTGAATCACACTCAAAATTCAGTTAACCCAGCCTCAGGACTGCCTGCTAGGGATGTGCGGAGGGGAGGAAGGATAAGGAGGCCTCCTAGTGCCCTCACCTATGATTCTCTAGGAGTACCTAGCTATACTTCTCAACCTTTTGTTGGATATGCTTTACCTTATCAAAATGGTTTGAATGTGCCCTGTGTTACTGATGTTCAATCTTTGCTAAGAGAAATGCACCAAATGATGAGTAGATTATCTTCTATGATGTCTGTTGCATACTACTAATTTCATTTCTCTTACAGCGACCATTGTGACTTGATAGATCTCAGGAGAGACTATTAGAAGTGGATGTTATTACTGTTTATAACACATTTCATATTGCTTGTTTACAATGTTTGTACCCTTGCTGGGCCAGAAGGGATTTTCCGGGGGGAGAATGTAGGGAAGTGTTATTTGCCCTTTCCCTAACTGCATAACCCTGTGACTTTAAATCTGGATCCACCAAAAGCATGGCTGCTGCTTGCACTGCAGTGAGACAGTTTTCAGCCACAGCCTGTCCAATCAGCAAGAAGGATTTGCTTCTGACCTTGTGACCTCTCTGAAAGAAGTTTGGAGCCAAAATGAAAGTGAGGCTTAGGTTAACCAGGAAGAAGAGAAGAGGAAAGCATGGACTAATACACTGAGAGCAGCCTGCAATCTCTCCTTCTCTCTTGTGAGTGTTCCTGCTGATTTATCTGAGTAGGAAGCTAGGGATTTCACCTATAGAACATTTACCCATATAGGGAATCCCATAGCCAGAGCACAGGGAGTTAGTTAACCCTTTCCAGTCAGCCATCATAGTGACTGGAACTAGTGCAGCGGCCTGAGCTATTGCTAGGGAAGTGATCCCTGTAGGATAGATAGGACTTCAGCCCTGTGGTGAGTTGCCAGCGTGTACACCGGATCTGGACTGTGGATTTCCCATCAACCTCCGTGACACGTGCAGTGGATCCTCAGGATTTTAGGAAGCCTTTCCCTACACCAGCATTCCAAGCACAGTGTGGATTAAAGCTGCCAGACTGCTTGTCTGTATCTGCTCTGCCTCACAGGATCTTTATTCTTTCATTATCACTGGGAGTTGGTGAGACCTTCACTTTACACACCCCGGGGTGCATCAATCTAGTGTTGCAACACATACCTCTTCTATTACTACTTTGGTATATCCCCTCAGACCTCTAGTGTGCACACTCACCATTCTTAAAGTGACAGTGGACATTTTCATACCAAGGGTGATACTTATTATATTGTCTTATATTCATCGTATTATTGTTATTTCACTGTTCTTATTGCATTTGCATATATTGCATTTCTAATATTACATATTACTGCATATCTGCCTATTGTGTGGTTTATTGTCTGCTACAATTGGTACCAAAATCACTGCTATTGCAGTTCCCAGGGAGTTGTATGCCACCAATATCTGGTTTTAGCCCTGGGTGGAGGCACTTAACTTATCCAAACCCCGCAAATCTCCCACTTAGCGGAGGCTTGGGATCTATACTGTTAGCGCCACAGTGTGGCCCTTGATATTCCTGCCAAGAAAGGGTTACAGCAGTTTGAAACCCAATTATAAATCTAAGTCAAGGCTTGTATTTTACATGCTGGAAAGTGAATGCATTGAAGAGAAATGTGCACACATCTGTGCTGCCTAAATTATGAAGGATACATGCAATATAATTATACAAAGTTTTGCCTCTGGGTGTTGTGTACTTAATAAGGTGCATAAGGGGCTCTACTAATAAAGGTAGAATGTTGTTGATCATAGGAAGAACCACATCAGCCTAATGTCCTTTTGCTATAAATTATATATGAATAATAAACAAATGAATAATCAAAGGTTGAGTAGGGAGGTAGTGCAGAATTGCACTTACACCTCTGCAGCAATTCTCTGTAATGGAGCAGGCACAAAGAAAGTGTCTGTGTGCTGTAAGCCATTGCCTAACCAGCTACACAGTGATCTCAGGGCTGCAGGAAATGAAACAGCAGCCTGGAAGCGTCAGGCAGGAAAAGGAAGCAGCAGAGCCTGGCAGAGAGATCCAACAGAGCACAGAGTGAAAGAGAAAGAGGAACTGCATGTGGGCCCAGATAGCTGGAAAACCCCACCATAAGCAGTTACTTGGATAAGGCTGACACCGGGAAGCCAGATACTGCGCCTGGAGAGACAGAGAGTGTGAGAGGAGTCCGGATTTGTGGAATCAGCAGTTGCAGGGTATTCCCATCTGATTATCCAAAGGGACTAGATTTGCACTGCGTGTCCATAAATGCTTGACTCGCCTGAATATTTCTTGCAAAGTATCCTAAGAGACTGGGAAGTGAGTATTGTCATCATTTCTATTAAAGAAGCGCTTATAAATTTCAGACACTGTAATTACATTAAAAGACCTTGCCATTCTTTAGATAGTGAGATAGACAGTGTATTATTGGTTCTAAGAAACACCGTAAGCTATTTAATGTCATGTGTGCATCTACATCAACTACATGACATTAAAGCATTTCACTGCTACCCTTTCTCTGCACTTCTCTACCATTTTTTAATTATTTGCCTTCCACTTTCCAGTTTTCAAATGGAAGTCACTGACCCTGACAGCAAAAAAAATATTCCTCTGTGAGGCTACAATTGTATTGTTATTGTTACTTTTTATTCCTTTTCTTTCTTTTCAGTCCCTCTCCATTTATATTCCAGTCTCTCATTCAAACCACTGCCTGGCTGATAAGACGCTAGCAACCAGATAGCTCCTAGCTGCTGAAATTTCAACTTAGAGTGCTGCTGAAACAAAAGTCCTACTAAAGGTAGATTCAAAGGTGAACAACCCCTTTAATGAACTCTGAGGATGTGCCACTGAATCAACAACAGAAAAGCTGGACAGGGCATTAATCTACAGACAGGCATTGAGACTTTATTATAGACTTTATAGAGAATTCATGAACTAGCTTATAATTTAATGTAGCTTACAACAACTCCTGACAGTTGCAACAGCTACAACATTTCATAGAGTTACAACTAAGGTACTTGCAATGGCACTACATAGGTTAATAGTTTCATTCTGCCAAAAAAAGAATGGTGACATGTTTTAGTTCAATTCCTTTCCTTGATAAACCTCAGCACATATTTCTAATGGGATTGTTTCAACGTTCCTTCACAAGTTTTGACAAAGGCATTTGAAAAGCAATTGAAAATCCTATTATTCAGTGCCACACATAACCAAGATTCACTTCATAGTTCAGGTAAGATTCCCCGTTGTCTTGTTCATTTCTGTTTTGATTACTGAGGTGCAAATGTTGGAGGTGTTCAGCATTGGTTTAGCAGTCAACCAATCACTTTTGGTTCAGTGAATTTGGCCAAATGCTTTTTTCCTTAGCTTAGCAGATTTGTTTGGGATTCTTAATAAATACACCAGCTCATTCTGTTCATGCTTTTATTTGATTTATGTCACCCTGGGCTACTCTTTTCTCAAGGAATATGAGAGGCTGATTCATATTATAAGTGAAAGAACATCATCCAATACATTTTCCTCTTATGCTTTACAGTTATTTTTGCAAAACAAACTGTTCTTTAAAATAATCCCAAAAAATCAAAAAATAACAATAATAATTGAAAAAAGAAAATAAACAAATACACAGGTATGGGATCCTTATCCAAATCTGTTATCCAGAAAGATCTGAATTACAGTAAGGTCACCTCCCATAGACTGCATTGTATTGAAATAATTTGGCTTTTAAAAAAGTATTTCCTTTATCTTTTATTGATAAAACTGTACTTTATACTTGATCCAAACTCATATAATCAATCTGTTTTGGAGGCAAAACAAACCTATTGTGTTTGATTAATTAATGTTTCAATGTATTTTTAGTAGACTTAAGGTATGGAGATCCAAATAAAGGAAAGACCCCTTATCTGGAAAACCCCAAGTCACGAGCAATCTGGATAACAGGGCCCATACCTATATTGCTAATATACAGTAAAACTAAACTGATATACTTTCACAATTACAGTATATCTTTAGCCATATCATACTTTTTACCAAGAAAGATTAAAATTCTATGAAATCCATTCTGAATTCTTCACATTATTTAGCAACCTGTCTCTCCCCTCAGTTGTTTGTGGATGTTGGGCGTTGTAACATCTGGAGGGCAATGGCTTAATAGTTAGGATATTTTATTTATAAAATGTGATTTTTAAAGTAGAGAGACACTACTGCAACAGTTCACAAACATATCTTGCCTTCACATTTCAGAACTTGCTTAGAATGTGGACTATACTGTAATTCAATACAAGATTAATTTAGGGAAAGTAAATGAAAGGGACCATCAATTCATGCATCTTAATTCTTTGAACTAGTTTAAGGGTTAATTCTGATATCAAAAATTTATCAGGAAAGCAAAGCAAGACATAATAATAAAAGTAATAAAATGTCCATGGCTTCAAAGATTAATCAAAGGCTAACCAACAGGACTAGCTAAAATGTGTCCTTCTCTAAAAAAGGTTAATGTTTTATGAGACAGTTGTAACAGCTTTAGTGCAGAATTAAAGACAGTGCTTTGGTATGTTCCAAAGCTTTTCTACTGGCTAGACAGAATGGAACAAGGGGCAGGATTATCGTTAGAATAATACTTACAGAGGTCATAGAAAACATTAACATGTCAATGCTGTATGGAGTCTCACTTGCATACAGAATTACAGTATGTGGCTTTTAACAATGTCTTGAAACACTGGTATCAGATGAAACATCCCCAGAATTCCAAAATGTGCACAAATAATTATTCAAATGCATAAATGAAATGGCCTTTATCAACAAGAGGGAAAAAACTTCTGACTTCTGAAATATTATATGTAAATCAAGGGAAATCAGAGATGCCTCCCATTCATTTTTGACTACAATGTTTTTTTCCATTCTTTATTTTTCTAGCAGACACTCGTGGGTAAAAATTAGACAAAATATGGCAAGGAAAGGGAATAATATCAATAAAATTAATTGTCTAATAAAGTATGGAGTGATTTCAGTTTACGCTTCTCTAGAGCCATTTGGGTAAAGAAAACTTCTTCTGTGCACCAGATACAGTCAACAAATGGCTTTGGCAGTCAATTGATTTAATATTTATTTTGTTTTTACATCTAAACAGCCACATAAGGGTTATCTGTCAGCACAAGTGCAGTCACGCTAAAATGGACGCAAATATCTTAAGTATTGTATGTATGTATGTATGTATGTTTGTATATTTTTATTTGTATAGCATGCCTTGACGGCAAAGCACTGTACAGCAAAACAAGAAATTAGTAGTAACAAACAAGGGGTCTCTGCATTAATAAGTAACAGTAACAACAAGCATTACATACAGCACACTATGGCGCTAGTGCACCAGCTGAAGAATCATATAGAAACTGTGTTTTAATGCCACATCCCACACATTTGCACTAGTCTTGGCAAATCGGACACAACTATGGCTGATGCAACTACTCAGGAGGCTGCAATTACACTGAAATCCTTTAAAACCCTGCATTGATAGTAAAAGACATGGCAACTTGTGTCTGAAAAATAATTTTGAAACATGGTGCCAATTTTTTAACCTTTTAACCAGTTTTGCACTGCAGGCTAATTTTCACAAAACAAAAAGTGAACTCATAGTAAAGGGCAGATTTTACAAAGGTAAGATGAAAAATGTAGGTTAATCCAGTGGCATGATTATCATTCTGCTGCATGGTAGTTTCTCCTTACCAGCCCCCTTTAAACTTTGCCACTCACTACTCACTCCCACTCATTTGCAGTGGACAGAGATCAAGCAAGTGGATGGGTGGAAAAAGGAGAGGGTGGGCTCCTATATGTGCTCTGGGCGCCCCAAAGAAAGATATTTTGCAGGGGACTCCGCCAGATCAACTGCACTGAGCTCAACAAAAAGTCTCCAGGAGTTTTAGCCCTATACTGTATGTAGGGACCCGTAGAGTTAATCCACGGTTTAAAGGGTTAAGGGCCCCTCCCCTGAGCCTCATGGCTTGAGATATGGGTTTTCTGCCTGAATTTTCCAGGGACACAGCCTTTGGATTGGTACAGCATGGCTGATCCCAAAAGGAACCACAAGGTGGTGCTGTGCAACCCTATAAAAGATGATGCCATGTGCTCTGTCAGCCATTACAGTTCAGGTGACAGTGACTGCTGCAGATATTTGTTTCACTTGGGATATAGTGACAACACCGGCAAAATGTAGGCCTTTAATGGAGTATGATAGTCCTGCCAAAGGCTGGGCAGGATCCTCCAGTGCCTGGATAACTCAACTGAGATGGTTTGGAGTTTGGATGCCGGATTTCTGTATTCACTTTTTGGAGATGGGTGAGAGATGCAGTTCAGCAATGATGTCAATTTGTGCTCGCACTATAGACAGTGTTGGGAGCTATGAATGGAGGATCAAACAAGCTGCATGTGTTTCATGGAATGGATTCATCGCTGTGGATGCCTGCTCCAGCTCTGGATGAGCCTACCCATCTGTGTGAATCCCCAGGGTAAGGTGTGCCATGGGGAGGGTAGAAAAAGAGAGGATCCAGGATGGTTTCTGTTTATGACACAAGCTGTTGTTGATGCCTGCCACGAGGGAGCCAGTACCTAACCGGAGGGAAAGGTATTTTTTGGCTGTAGCACTACCTGGGACCAAGTGTACTCTTTTGGGGACAAGGGATGGAACTCTTGGGCTGCCAAAAGGAGTAGTGCGGGACTTTGCCTGGCAAGGAGGTGTCAGGATTGGACTTGCACAGGTTCCCATGGGAGTGGGTCATTTTATATGATGTGAATGTGTTTTACTTCCCCTTTAATAGTACACTTGTTTTATATAAAGTTATATTGTTATATAATAAAGTGTGTGGGTGATTTGTTTCCTAATGGGAATATCCTCAGGAGTATTCCAGGACCCCATTAGGTGGAGGCACTGCCAGAGAAGAGTTTTCCCAGTACCTTTCAACTTGCAAAGGGAACTCAGGACCCGAGTTGGTAAGCTGGTACAACCTTGGCACCAGGGGGGTCGCCAAGAGGGTGTGACATGTATATATTTAAAGTTTTATTCTCAGCTTTGCTAAGATCCATTCAAACCCGTTGGCACATCGTTTGTTTGAATGGAAATAGCACGTAACAATCGAATTACTCAAGAAATAAATACGATTTATTGAGAATTCAAAATGCTTTATCATAAAATTCTATAGAAACTTGAGGAATATATACATCCGTGATATATTGACACAAGTAAATGCAGAGGATTTCATTTTTTATTAGTATGAATTATACTTATATCGTTGCACTCGTACCTCACAATTTAAAAATGTTTAGTGGTGTCCAACTCGATTTGAAGGAGAGTTTCTTCCAGGGAAAGTCATATTCTAATAAATGTCACAACATTAATGATGTTTTATACAACAATTATTTGTATGTTTGTTTTATGGGATTTATTATCCAGAAGTTTTTCAGATATAGGGTGTCCTTGTAATTTGGAGCTCAGTTCCTTAAAACTGCAAAAAAAATTAATTATTAAAAAAGGATTGTTTCCATCAATAAGAATTTATGCTATCTTAATTATCTAGCGGCACTTGAGGGGGGCGGGCCCTGGTGCGTGACGCGCAGCCGGGCCCCACCCCCCCCGTTCAGCCACATTTGGCCGTTTTTGTCAGTGGAGCGTGAGCTGCCGGGGGGCCCTGAGGGGGTGCCGGCCCTGGCCCGCTCGCACCCCCTGCTCCCCCGGTAGTTCCGCCACTGATTGAGTACAAGATTCAGCAAATCATTAAAAAGGGAAAATAGTTTAAACGCTAATTGCAGTGCCATATTTCAGAGCTTTGTGTATATCTAGTTTCTAGAGAATAGATCCCACACAAAATGAGTCTCACATATACCCACCATTGCTATGTTGTGTGGTTCTAGATACATTCTCTCAGGCAAAGAGTAATCAGGGAATAAAGCTTATATATATTTTTTCTACTTTTCTACTAATAAACTTTCCAGTATATTTTTGAAATGGACCAGCAAATGTCCTGTGATTCTTGAACATAATAGTTATAGACGTTAGACAAATATGTAATTCACCACTGTGAACAGCACACGGTCTTGCTTGCCATTTCCCTGAGGCTTCAATTCAAAACTGAAGTTGAAAGAGATATAAAACATTTCACTAAGGCAGCATAATGTAACTACTCAAAATTCTGCAGAATTTGGTAATTGGTTCTGTGTATTTTATGACAATCATATCAGCAGTTTTATTTTATAAGATGGTTTCAAGTTTGCAGTACTTGCAGTATTCTCTGTCCCTCTGTCCTCTATCAGCAGCCCCCACCTCATTCCATTTTTACTTTTTGTTTGTAACTTTTTGCTGTTTTTCATTTCTTTTTTATGCTTCTATGAAATCAGAAAAATGGTCAAGTTCAGATTTTAGCTGTACTTGTAAGTAAAGGGGCTGTTCCCCCAAAACAGCTGTTTTGCATAATAAAGAAAGAAGATGATTCCGAACAAGTTCCCTTTATACATAAATTATACATTGTTAGAGATTTTAATTGTATTTTTAAATGTAATTGCTACTGACAGCAGTTTCAGTTTGTCTCTTCCTATTTCCTCATCTCTTTTGGCTGCTCATATCATTGCAAAATTCAAGCACTGGTCAGCTCTTCTCCCTCAAAGACTCTTATTGCAAAGACAGAAGTGCACAAGGCATTGTGGAAACTGGGGTCTTGTATAACACCAAAACGAATGCCTTTGTGACTTAAATTTGGTTAGAGCTCATTCAGGTACTGATTGAAAAATCTTATAAGGCAAGCATCACATCTAGTGGTAGAGGCATTGCCCGTCCCTAGGGTGGCTGGACAGGAGCATTTGATCTGACTATTGACTATTGACTATGGCCATCTGAAGACCAACTCTAAACTGCATAGTGCAATGAAGGTATGGAATGCAGTGCAATAAAATCTACTCAATCTACTACAAAATGTGAGTCTGCTATTAATTGGATGGCAGTTCACAATGAACATACTGTATAAATCATTGGAAATCTATAGATTGTGACTATTATAATCAAAGCTGTCAACTGTGGGAGGAGATGCCGCACCAGCTAATAAGGCAATTGGAATTGGAAAATATATTGGCACGCTTGCTTGTCGGGTGCAGTTTAGACACTTCAAATTTTATTTCCAGTATATACTATTATAGTGCCTTGATACTAAAGTAACATTTAATACTAATGACTTATCATTTTTTCTCTTAAATATACACTGTACATTATACTGCTGCCACCTTTTTTATACTGCTGCCACTTTTTTTAGTTCATATAGTTGAGAAGTAACAACAAACTGCTAAATCTTTTCTAGATATTACCACTTAATCATATCTAGCAGAATGCAAATGTGACATATAATTAGACTCCTTATATTTCTGCCAACTTTTTAGATGGTTCCAACATATGGCAGTTGCTAGGTAATTTACAGTTTGATAATGATGCATAAAGTAAAGTTTCATTGGATGTCTTCAGCAGATTTGGTTAATCAAGGGAGAAATCAGCAGCAGCAATCAGCCATTTTTACAAGACTAGTTATCGAGGGAATTTAATCTTCTTCGTATTTCAAAATTAATTAATGCCATTGACTTTATTGCCATGGATGGGTGGATCAGGGTTTCTTTGAAAGTATTTTTAACTTGTGAAGAAGACATATGCATTTTTTAATGGAAAGTTTAATGGTGCTCTGTTTTAGTGACAGCAATATCCTAGAGGAATTTGGAAGAATGAAAACTAAATTAGCCCATAATGCTGTATATGAAATTTGCATTGGCATGCATTAAATTACATTTACTGCTAGGGAAATAAATAAATGAGTGATAGATGAAGAGATAGGTAGATATATTATAAAAGATATTCAGTAGAACTAGCTCCAAGCAGACGCATTTTGCTTGCTTTTGCAGAGTCATAGTAATCATTCAAACAATAGAAGATTTAACCAATTAAACAGATAGGAGGGTTATCTGGCTCCTGTTACTGATGATAGTGTGTTTGTGTCCACATAAGGGAATTCAGATTGTATTCTTTCCCAGTCCTGTATATGGATCACACACCTTTTGATGGATCCATGAAACTTTGGGCAGCCATATGACCACAAATGACACATTTTCCTCATTTGAAATTACAACTACAATTCTGTGTTGATTGGCCTGTCCCTCCAGAGGCTGTAACCCCTCTGGTCCATAATTAATGCAGCTACCTGACCCATATACCTCACCAAATGCTCTTCTTCTCCCATGCCACTCTCTCAGTCCCTACTCTGGCTTATACTGCTTTTTGTAATAAGATTTAAACTACTAAACCCTGAGATACTGTATATCACTCCTCTGTTCTACAATATACAGTATCTGTACAACACTATATACCATTGCTACCTGTCAAGTGCAATTCTCTTACCTATCTCATCAACTTAAATCTAATACGCCCTTCATCTTAAAAGCTGTCCAGAGATATAGTCGTATGAATCCAATTTTTTTAAATTTTTTGGACCTTGTGTGGATCATCCCGACATTTTTCATTTACTATGGAAATCAGTCATTTATTAGGTTAGAAGATTTGTCGGCTAACGATAATTTCTCTGCATGTATTGCCTGACCATATGAATGGTTGACTCACTAGAATTTGTCGGACATGACTTTTGTACCGTTGCTGTCAAGGGCAGAACATCTTCTGATTTGTTCTTTTACTACTTTATTTAATCTGAATGATTAGTGGCAGGTCAGAAGATTGGGACAGCTGAGCATTTGTCTAATACAAGGGTAAAATCTGCAAGTCTATGGCCAGCTTAAGACTTTACCATACAGTATTTGTATATAATCAGTATTCGTATGTAATCAGTATTTGTATATAATCAGTATGTTTGATGTATAAGAAGAAGAATATTATTATTCTAAATATTAACCATATTTACAATTATTTGCGTTTGCTTTAAGCAAAATTTGTATTAAATACATTTATCTGGATATAAAATCATGCATAGAGCATGAACAAATATTGGAATACATAGACTGAAAATGCGATTTCTTCAGCTATTTTTTTTTGATTAGCAATCATTCACCAGAGATCGCCTTTTATATCTACCATATATTCTTATATTAGTTTCTATTGGCTTTGTGAGTTCACTCTACTTAATTTTGTATCTATATTTCATATGTGGTCTTGTATTATTCAAGATTCTAAAATGAATAAAGCAAAGAAAACAGAACACAGATTGCCTTGGAACAAGTAATATAAGGTTTCTCAAGTATGACCTATAATTGCAAAGTACGCTTCAGAATTGATTGCAGTTAAAGAAACACAGGTGCTAAAAGATTTAAATATATCTTAGAGTATATTGCACATTTAACTAAAAGCTTCAGTTTGAAAAGAAAATGAATTTATAAGGTCTTACGCATAACAACAACCCTGCATCTATCAAATGCATACATAAAAAATGTAAGGCTGATCACATGGTGGGTGTGATTTTCAGCTGATATTGCCCCTGTACTGCATCCGTTGGTTTTAACAGATACCACCTGACATCACGATTATTTGCACCAAAACACTTTCACCATCATAGTGAAATATGCTATCAATACATGCTTTTACAATATCCATAATGATAGCAAGTTAAAGGAGAACAATAACTCACATAAATAAATATGGGGGACCTGTCCAATAATTTCAGATATAGAAAGGATAAGGCACAAAGTAATGAGTGCCATCTTGCTCTAACTGCAATTGCTCCATTTACTGACAAACCAGCAGGAAAGAAAAATGAATAATATATTGCAGTGTAGCATTACCTTGGGATGTAAAGTATTAATAAAATAAACACAAATAGACGTATTATTGGTATATTTTAATTTCACCATACCCATAAACAGAAGATAGAAGTAATTTTCATCTTGTTTTTTGATTGCATTAAATTCATGTATCATACAAGGAATTGCATCCTGTCAAATGGTTTATGCAAAATTTTATTTTAAGTCATAAAATTTATTTCAGAAAATCAGTTCAATATAATTTATCAGAAGGCATTACATTTTTCATGTATCTCTGCATGAAACTATCTATGATACATTCTCATCTTTCAGGGTTACCATACAGTTCTGATTTAAAAGAAAAATAAGTTTAATGGATAAATATGATAAAAATATATGCAATCTACCTACCTGGTCTAAAGCAAAATGTTCTATACAAACAATGCCAATAATTTATTATTGTTGCTTGAATTATATAATTTAATCATATTCCCCAACACACATATTCAATGCCTTTATTATTTTAAAGCTGTGAACAAAATGTAATTAGGTTTCCAGCACTACAGACATAATAATACACCAATGTTATCTCTACATGTGAAGAATGCTATGATTTTCTCATGCCACACTACAGTTTAGGATGGTGCAGCTCTTACAGATACATAAAAAATAAATGTTTTAGTCCGTCCCCAGTTACTCACCCAGTCAGTCATGAGTTACTCAATTATTCTGGACTTTCCTTTATATCAGTCTACTAGAGCCATGTGACCAATGCAATTATTTCTACACTACAGAGCAGTATCAAGGAACAATAGATGAAAGCCGTAGTGACTCTTTTTCATTTTCCACTCAAGCACTGTCATCTATATTCAGTGGTAGATTTTACATCTGGGACAGTAGCTGGAATATATCCCAGTAAGAGAAACAAGGAAAACACTCAAAACGGCAGAAATTATGACTCCCCCCCCAATTTCTCAATATTTGGATGGGTCACTGTTGCTTCATTTTGTGCCTGCTGCAGGAACCTTCTTCCATTCTTTCTTGATGATGCAACTGAGACTAAAAAATGTCATTTTATATGTGTGTGTGTTTAGGTTTAACCGACATTCAATGCAATGCTGCTAAGGTTTTCTTCTACTTGTATATTCAGCCTGAAATGCTGGAACATTTGGTAGGTGCATGCATTCAAAATTAATAGAACTGTTCTCACGTCTGTGGATCATAAAAAGACACGCTGGTGCTGAAGGAACCTAAGGCCTTGTTCTATTAATAATGTATCATGTTTCTGAGTGCTTATGAAAAATATTTAACCAAACCGTGCATTCCTTCTAGCTTTGCAGGTACCAACCTGACTAGATACATGAGATAAAAAATATTTTTTGTATAGGCATATGCCTGCATAGAGATCACTTTCAAGAAGAACTGCATCCTGAAAATAAGTATAAAATAGAAATGCTGTACTTTATATACTGTTACTGAAACAGCCTAGATGTTCCATGTTCCACAACCCTATAATATTATTGATCCAGGCCTTCAAAGTTTTCCATGGAAGTTCACCATCTTAGACCTTGTTAGGTCATCTTTTCAGTGTCAGTGACACTGCACATGCTCAGTGTACATTGGGCTAATACAATGTATCATCATCTCCGTGTAATAATTAAACGGTACCTTGTACCTGATGAGAAATAAGCTATGTGTATCGAAACTAGTGGTTATTCGGTTTATATAATGTTTAAATGTTTTTCTAGCAGACTTACAGTTTGGAAAATTATTGAAAATAAACTCCCTATCTGGAAAACTTGTATACTACTACTATAAGGGGCTGGTTTATCAAAGGTAGAGGTGAATTTTCGAATGACAAGTATTCGAATTTCGAGCTATTTTTGTGTACTTCGACTAGGGAATAGTCCAAATTCAATTTGAATTTGAAAAAAATTAGAAAATTGGAATATCGAAATTTATCATGTACCGTCTCTTTAAAAATTATACTTTGACCATTCGCCATCTAAAACCTACTGAATTGGAATTTGAAAAATCAAAGGTTTTTTTGGGGGAAAACTTCAAATCAAATTCGATCAATTGCGCTATTAATTCGATTCGAACAATTCAAATTCAGCTGAATACAGACCTATTAGATCGAAAACAGACCTATTCGACCAAAAAAAAACTTCCATTATTTTTTATTGCACTGCTATGTGGAATGAGAGTGAAAGAGACAAGGAAGTTTACAATGACAGAAAATGTACAACTATCGCTTTAAATAAATTAAGGGGCATATTTATTATGATGTGTAAAAAACATAAGCAATATAAAATAATGTCTGTAAATCTGGCTTTCTCGTGGCATAAAATTCCACACACCTTGATAAATTTGCCATTTATTTTACACAGCTTTTTAAAGCATTTTTTCAAAATTCATTTTACCAGCATAATAAATATGCCCCTAGGTACTCACAGTTCATGCTTAATCAATTTAAATACATAAATACATGGATATGTTGTACTACACTGTTATGAAAGTAAACTAATTCTACTCACATAACCAGAACAATTCAAAGGATTTTAATCCATCGATCGATCCATTTAATCCATTGATCAAACGATTTTCCTTCGATCAGAAATTGACTAGAAAGCTTATGGGGAAGGTCCCCATAGGCTAACATTGATGCTCGGTAGGTTTTAGGTGGTGAAGTAGGTGGTCAAAGTTTTTTTTAAAGGGACGGTACTTCGACTATCGAATGTTCGAATAGTCGAATGATTTTTAGTTTGAATCGTTCGATTCAAAGTCTTAGTCGAAGGTCGAAGTAGCAAATTCGATGGTCGAAGTAGCCAAAAAAAACTTCGAAATTCAAAGTATTTTTCATTCTAATCCTTTACTCGAGCTAAGTAAATGTGCCCCTGTGTGTGTGCCACCACACCACTCTTTGTCCCTGCTCGATTCAAGTTTTAAAAAATCGATTCAAGTTTTAAAAACTCAATTCAAGTTTTTTTTCCCGAAAAAAACTTGAATGTCAGGAAGACTGCAAACAACTCCAAATTGATCCCAGAATGTCTACCATTGACTAAAACAGCAATTAGAAAGGTTTTAGGTGGCAAATAGTCAAATTCGAGTTCAGGGCCAGTGTATAATTAATCTCAAAAATTGTATTCAGACTTTTAAAAAAAACTTGAATCAGATTTTTCCCTAGTCAAATTTGACAGTTTTGGCCATGAAAAAACTCGAAAATTCTAATTCGAAATTAGAAATTCAAATTTTCACGTTGACCCTAAATGTATCAATTTAGAACAGTTAAAGAGTCCCCCACCCAGAAAAGATTTAGAAAGGTGAAACATTAGACTTACACTTCAATATTAGAAAAACTGTCACACATAGAAAATGGAAAGTAATTGGAAAAAGTCTTTATTTCTGGTGAATCTGAATCTGAAACCAGCTGAACTGAAAAAAGTGTTGGAAGGTGAACAAACCCTTTAAGAAGGATAATCAGGAGCTCACAAGAGCAGATGTGTACAGTATGTAAACAATTGAAAGCAATAGAAGAAATAAATTACAGTAAAGACAATCCAAATTGGATTTACTTTCTCTTAATTAAAGGGGCGTGATTACTGTTTACAATTATGATAGAGGACAGATAGCAAGAATCTTTTTTTTTTTTTCACATTTCACAAAAGAACAAAAGCATCTACTCTAAACTTAACTGACAAAACTTTTTCTGAAGGAAGACATTGGTCCTTTACAGTGAAGCCAATTAAACAGTAATATACTGAGAAAGTTGATTTTGCATTGACATTTACATTCCATCAGAGAGACTATAGAGATTGAGATTTACTTGCAAGCTAATTACTGTTCATTATCATGTTAAATTATCAAAATGTCAGATGTATGAGAAAGCAAATGTGACATTGCCTTGAGCTTGCTGCTAACTGTTATCTGCACAATGACCCTTTATAGGTAATTGTTTAAACAAAGTGTAGTTAGATTCCAGGAGAGAGTTTCAGTTGTTTGTGTGAAAGGTCTAGGTCTATATATACTAAAAGGACATAAAATATTATAGCAAAATACAGTGGTCGGCCCAAGGGAAAATGTGATCATCTATACAAAACTGATTCTAATTCATCTATATGAATATTACAATATTACTGACTTCCTTAAAAGTGCAATTATAATCTGTTGCTTTGAGGTTTTTTTTAGTTTCCATAATTGTTAGTTCTAATAATTTACTTTATACTTTTAATATACTTTGCTTTTTGAATTTTTGGGAAAGCTCACTATACATTTTTCTATTTTGCTATTTACCCCCAAGGACTGGGGCGGGCTGTGGGATTTCCATGAATTCTACTTAATATATGAACCACAACATATGCAGCAGTTAGATTATAATAGATTTAAAAGGTTGAACTTGATGGACCTGTGTCTTATTTCAAGCTAACTTACTATGTTACTACTATGTTACTATGTATAATGTGCTGTGCCTTAGGTAAATTAACTTTATCTTGCTTTTGTTTGGTATTGTTATCATTTACTTCTCTCTTGAAAACCTCCATTGTGCATAAAACAGAAGGTTTTCTGTTTAAAGTTTTCCTAGATGTCGCTGCCTTTTACAGCCAAGTCTGCCATTTGAGTGACTTCCCACATACTGTAAAACATTTGAACATTAAATAAATCCAATAGGAGTGTTGCCACCAATATGGATTTGTGCACATTAGATACAGGTATAGGACCTGTTATCCAGAATGCTACAGACCTGGGGTTTTCTTTATAATGGATCTTTCTGTAATTTAGATTCATAGCTTAAGTCTACTAAAGAATCATTTAAACATTAATTAAACCCAATAGGCTTGTTTTGCCTCTAGTAAGGATATATTATATCTTAGTTGGGATCAAGTATAAGTTACTGTTTTATTATTACAGAGAAAAATAAAGTTAACATGGAGTCTATGGGAGACTTCTGGATAACGGGTTTCTGGAAATGGATCCTATATCTGTACCATCAAGTACAATTTATAGTTTTATTATTATAGAGAAAAAGGACATCATTTTTAAAATGAGAACTATTTGATTAAAATGGACTCTATGGGAGATGGCCTTCCTCTAATTGGGAGCTGTAAGAATACCTGGCTGTGGGGACTGCTCCCGAACATTGCTTCCGAATGCCGTTTCTGAGTTTGCACAGTGTTCGGGTAAATTCAGTAATTTCCATGCGCGTGGTGCGTGACTTCATCACTGATGGAGCGAAATTCAAATATTTAAAGAGGCAAAGGGCCCATGTTCATAGCCCAATGTAAAAGGTCCTTTCTGAGTTCCTTGGGGCTATTTCTAAGTTGAATATTCCAGTTCCAGTTTGATCCTTGCCTGTGCCTGACCTGTCTGTTGCCTGAAACTGACCCCTGCCTGTTTTTGACTATTCTTTGGATTTTGATTGTGTACCTCACCACCGTTTTGGTTTTGACCCCGACCTTGATTCTGCTATCTGATTTGGTACTGCATTGCCTGTCTGGTCTTGACTCGCTGCCTGTTCAAGCCTCGCTGAAGGCTCCCACATTCTCTATCCAATTACACTTGATTCCTGTGCTTGCCCAGAACTCTCTCCCTTATTCTCCCACAATAAGATCTGGTAGCATTTGAATAGCGCCCCCTGAAGACAAAGGCGGCTGCTATAGGCAGAAGAGTGGGCCCTGACCTGAACCTTGGAGTTAGTTCTGAGTTTGGGATACCTTATGTTACAGGAGCTTTTTGGATAACAGGTTTTCGGATAACAGATCCCATATATGTACAAATCTACACAAACAATGTTATTTGATTTCTGAAATACATTTTCATCTCAATCCGTACCACGGTGCATAACATTTACGGTTATATTGAAACAATGTAATTTAAATATAGAATGGAAATATAATGCCAGTCTGTACCACAGGACTGATCTAGTTCTCTGGTAGAGCTAAATGTAAAAGTTAACTATTTGATTTTACAGTACAATATTGCTGATGCACTATAAATGATCATTTAAGAACCTGTTTTTACATGGCTCATTAATATGAGTTGCATATAATGGCTATCCAGTTATTTTGCAAAGATATAGTCAATATTTATTTTAGTGAAATCAGAATTAAATCCACAGATTACATTTTAACTCACTTTAATTTTAGCAAAGTAACTTTAAAAAAATAGTATAAAAACCATCATAAAGCAAAAAACTGTTTCATTATTCCAGATTACTTTTACTAAAGTGCATGCATATATTATCGTTGCAAGACAGCATTTCAAATAAATTTGCATAAATTTGTCAATCATGACAAAAATTAAGTTTTATTTTCTGTAGAAGTGCACTTTTTCCCTCTGTATATCATGAAAGAAAAGATTTCATGTCTGCAGTTCAAAATAAAATGAAGCTTGTAAAATGTATGAAAAGGTATAGAAAAAGTATAGTTTTTGCTATTGTTACTTACTGTATTACAGTTTGTAAAAATGAAAGTTGAATATGCGGAAAGTGTCTCTTTTTCTTTGTCAGATCCTACAGTGCTTGGAGGGTTGCTTCAGGGCCATTCACCCAGGGATTAATTCAATATACATGAGGTCTGTCCAGTCAGAAGCTTCCTGCAGAGACACCCCTTCCAGCCATGTCACTTGAATGCAATGGACTGTGGAGGAATGGAGTGGCGTCCCCAAGAGCAACACAGTGTTTTGAGAGTGGCCACAGATCTACAGTAACTCTTCTATTGTATAGGAAAAACAAGTTGTAAGTTGTATTCGTGTCAAAATTCCTGTAAAGACGATAGGCATTCTTGTAATAAATATGTTCAGTGCCACTTATTGTGATACTACCATTTTTAGTTTTACATTCTCCTTTTCCATACTCTTTCTGGCTCCTTTAACCCACAACTACTGAAAACAGTTTTTCTTTCAGAACCAGCACGCCTTATATAAATATCAATACAACATGTATTTAAGTTAGTTTGCTGCTATCTTTATTGCTTGGAAATGTTGACTTCTAATGAGTGAATCAATCCCATTTTGCTCTGCTTAAAAAAATGGCAAACTGTGGAAAAATTAGCAAAATGTGAAAATTTGCATAACACGTTGAAGACGATTGGCAACAACTTTTGTGCATCTACTCTTAATGCAAAATACATTGGAGTCTGTGCAGTGCAGGGCCAGGCTGCCCATGTCCCCTAGGCAACCTGGCCAGTCCGAGCGACCAAAAGGGAGCGCTTAAAAAAGGACACGCTTGCCCAATAAGGATACACTCGCCAGCCAGAAAAGGGAGAGGGGACTGGACTAGGGTATAAGGCAGAGAAGGTAGGTGCATGGTGCCCCCCATGCTTTGCGCCCTAATCACATGCCTACTCTGCCTACCCCTAATTCTGTCGTTGAGTCAGTGGACATTTTACCACACTGGCTTTCTGTGCAGTATACATTAAAGTCTATGCACTTTATGGAATTTTTCCTCCAAAATATTCAAAGATGCCGGAATGTAGTATTTTGCTGCGAATCTAGCGAAAATTTTTCACTTATCACTAAAGTTGACACTTTTATATTTGTACTTGTATCCCCTTACAGTGTATAAAGGGGCATGTAACTTCTAGCTATATGTCATAGCAGAGATACATGCAGGATCAGGGTCGGACTGGGCCAGTGGGGCACCAGGAAAAAATCCAGTGGGCCCGCCGGTCCAGTTCCACACCCAGATCTGGTGCTTAGCGTCGTGACCTCCCTTTGATGGGTGGTCGTAAAAAAATAAATATTTGCATCGCGCATGCACACAAACGCAGTACCACAAGCATGCTCACAAGCGTGGTGCGCCGGTGCGGCAGGTGGGTCCAAAGGGGGGTCCTGGGGCAGTAGATCTGGTGGGCCCGGGCCCCACAGTCTGACCCTGTGCAGGATGCTACAGGTATGGGATCCATTATCCATAAAGATCTGAATTACGGGAAAGCCATTTCCCATAGACTCCATTTTAATCAAATAATTCACATTTTTAAAATTATTTCCTTTTTCTCTATAATAATAAAACATTACCATTATGTAAATATTCCTTATCGGAGGCAAAACAATGTTTTAATGTTTAAATTATTCTTAACAGGTTTAAGGTATGGAGATTCAAATTATGGAATGATTCCTTATCAGAAAAGCTAAAGGTCCTCAGCATACTGGAATAGATCATATACCTGTACATATAATCCTTGGAAAGGTTTTTTTTTCCTATAAACACAAAATTTTACTAAATTCCTTCTGCTGAAAATATATTTTTTTTCTGGTTTGTGTAATATTGCAGCTGATTAAAATTCAGGTAGTTTCCAGTTTTATTAAAGTTAATCGCATATTGAAAACTCATGCAATATGCAGTTCAGAATTGGGTTTTTGCAAGCTAACTTGGCATTCTGCTTAACACCGTAAAATGGACAGAATTTTCTATGCAAATATATAAATAGCATAAAATTGTCAAAAAAAGAATATGCAGTATACTTTACTCAGCATGTGCAATACACAGCCTTAAATAACGAGAGAAAAGATAAATATTTTATCTTGGCACATGCTAAGAGAAAAAGTGTTGCATGTGTGACCTTTATTTTATGTGTGCTGTCATAGTTGACTTACAGCATAAGCCAATTAATTTGACTAATCAGTACCAATGAGGCAGTCATTTCCCACATTAAGATGTGATTTCTGCCATGGTTTGAATAATAAAAACATATCTTATGCAAATTGTTTGTTTAGAAATGTGAAATGCTTTCTGTTTTAATGTAATATCATTTTTACATTTTTTAGAGGCATTTTACTACTATATGCTGCTGTTTAAAAATAAAGCATATATATTTATTTTCTCAGAATAAACTGGTTGGCATTATCACTAAGTTTAGGTTGGTTCTTGTTCCAACTTACACTGCATTACTTTCATTCAACCTCATGTCTACCAAACTTCTTTACACTGGTTCCTGAACTGTAACTAGTCACTGTAAGTGTAACTGTAAGTCAGAAAGCCAAAAACATGAAAAATGCTAGTTTTTTTTTAACTATAAAATCCAAATTTTTAGTTGGTGGAAAAACACATTTTTCGAGATTTATTATACCCCGAGGATGGAAAAAGTCAGAATCAGAAAATCCAGCATCTCAGAGTATTGTATATAAGTCAGTGGGGAGAGGTCCCTATCCTATTTCAGACTTTTTGGGCAAAAATCTGAAAAATTAAGGCTTTTCAGCAATCGAGCAATTCAGGAAAAAACTCATACGATTCAGATTTATTTGTGTTTGTCCTCGATCCAATTAAATTGTTATTTTTTTTAATAATAAATAAGGTCCAATAATGGATTCTGATTTGGTCTGACGTTTTTCAGAAAAATAATCAGAACAATTCAGACTTTGATAAATAAGGCCTCCCTCATGTTTGCTTGGCTGTCTGACCACTCTGAGTGAATGAGTCAGGGTAACTGGATTAAAAAACATGGAACAGTTAGGGGCCGATTCAAAAAGGGTCGAATATCGAGGGTTAATTCAACACTCGATATTCGTCTGGGAATTAAAATCCTTCGACTTCGAATATCGAAGTCGAAGGATTTTAGCGCAAATAGTGTTAAAGGATTATTCCTTCGATCGAACGATAAAATCCTTTGAATCGAACGATTCGAAGGATTTAAATCTAACGATCGAAGGAATATCCTTCGATCAAAACAACTTAGGAAAGCCTATGGGGACCTTCCCCATAGGCTAACATTGAGTTCGGTAGCTTTTAGATGGCAAACTAGGGGGTCGAAGTTTTTTCTTAAAGAGACAGTACTTCGACTATCGAATGGTCGAATAGTCGAACGATTTTAAGTTCGAATCCTTCGATTCAAAGTCGCAGTTGAAGGTCGTAGTAGCCCATTCGATGGTCGAAGTAGCCCAAAAAACACTTCGAAATTCGAAGTTTTTTTACTTCGAATCCTTCACTCGAAATTGGCCACCACTGAAATCCATTGGAAAACACCAATAAACAATGGCAGACAAAATGCCCTTTTCCACCTGTCACTGTTTAAAATGTTGTTTAATCCAATTGATTGTCTTCCATACAAAGACATCTTGTTTCATAACAGTGGAGGGTTAGATTGACAATTTCTTAAAAAGTTTTACTTTTTACTAAAGAACACATTTTATTGTTGAAAAATATAATTAGCCAACACTGGGAAGCAAATACTCATATGGAACTCCCTATCTGTTACACTTTCAGTGGCAGCTAGGACTAGTTTACTACTAAAGGACCTTAACTGCACCAACTTTAATCTTCCAACCAGTGGTGATCAAAACTAATTGCTGATTGGTTGCAATGGGCAAATATGCTTATAAATGGGTCTTAGAGGACAATTTATCAAACCATATGTTTCAGTAGTTGGGTCTTTTGATATACGCTCGTTTTTTCCATGAACACTGTAGGTTTTTGACAGGAAAAAAAACGTCTGCCCCTTGTTTATTGATCACAATTATAATTAAATACGTAAGCATTACCCAAAAAGCAAAAATAGCATACTGAGGGACCAATTAATCATGCTGTTTAAAAATACAGAAATCAATTATACCACACAATGTTATCTAACAGTATTAAAGGAGTAGTTCACATTTAAGTTAACTTTTAATATGTTATAGGATAAGCAATTCTTAGCAACTTTTCAATTGGTCTTCATTTTTTGTCTCTTACATTTCTTTAATTGTTTACCTTCTTCCTCTGACTCTTTCCAGCTTTCTAAAGGGGGGTCACTGACCCCAGCAGCCAAAACTATTGCTGTGAGGCCAACATTGTATTGTTATTGTTACATTTTGTTATTTATCATTTTATGTGTCCCCTCTCCTATTTATATTCTATACAGTCTCTCATTTAAAACGCTGTCTGGCTGCTAGAGTAATTTGAACCATATATATGTTTGTGATGATTCTCATTCATCCAGGTCATGGTATATCTGTAGTGTGAGAGAAGTGCTGGGCAGGTAGTTGATGGTGTGTATATTTCACCAATAATGAAATGGTATATGCATTAGCTCCAAGGAAAAGTTGTATTGTAGCAGGTAAATGCTACATTTAGTTTGCTGGCTTGGAAAGCTGGATAAGGGATCCCTGGAGCGAATGGAGGGAGAGTAGGGTGGGCCCTCCATTCTGTGTTCTATATGCTGACCAGAGTTTTGCAGCTCATCAGCCAGGTAGTTGCTTAATTAGCATGCAGGTGTGCAGGAGGGGCTGATCCCTGCTAATAGAGGCTTTCAGTGAGAAAGTCTGTCTGGCTGTGCCTGGGGGAAGCAGGAGCTTCAAACACATGAGAGAACTTTTGTGAGTTCTTCAACAAAACTGTATTTTCTTTGGAAGGGCTGGGCTCTAGGCCTTCCCCTTTATAGAGAGGGTTGATTCTCTGTACTAGATAGCGCCAAGATGGCCTAGGTTTTTGTTATTTTCTGTTGTGTTTTTTCCTTCTGAATAAAACTGACTGCGAGTCAGTTGTACCCTATTTTCGGGAACTGTGTTGCTTTGTGGGTGTCTGAGCAAAAGTGAGACCGGTCTGCCCCAGGAGACCAACATCCTGCTACCTGAAATCCCTACAAGTGGTGGAGTTTGCTCTGGCATAAAAATTTGTAAGCAACAAAACTGTTTAAAATTTAAAGGGCCAGACACCCATTAATACTGGAGTAGCACAGGACTGTTTTGCTGCTGTGTTTTTTTGCTACCACAATGGAAGACGTACTAAAAGCTTTATTACAAGCTACTGCTGTGCAGCAGGAGACTAATCAGAGACTGATAGAGCAGTTGCACGTCACACAGGAGGCGCAGCACCATGATCGAGAGGAGCTACGAAAGGACCGGGAAATTATTAAGGATATGATGCTACAGTTGTCTACAAAAACCCTCGAGGCAACACAAAGGGCAGCTGCTGGTTCAAGCACCACACATCCTAGCAGAATCCTACAAAAAATGACACCAACTGATGATGTAGAGGCCTTTCTCGCTACATTTGAGCGCACGGCTGAACGAGAGGGATGGCAAAAGGAGCGGTGGGCAGGAATATTGGCCCCATTTTTGTCCGGAGAACCCCAGAAAGCTTATTTTGACCTAGACAGTGCTGATGCTGCGGACTATGAAAAGCTCAAAGCCGAGATCCTTGCCCGGATGGGGGTAACACTGGCCGTGCGTGCCCAGCGAGTTCATGCCTGGGCCTATCAGATGGACAAGTCTCCTCGGCCACAAATGCATGACCTCTTACACCTAGCAAAAAAATGGCTACAGCCAGAGAAGTTAGTTGCAACGCAGATTGTGGAGCGTGTTGTGATGGACCGATTCCTTAGGTCCCTACCTTCTGTTCTGCGTAGATGGGTCAGCCATGGAGACCCCGCAACAACTGAAGAACTTGTGCAGATGGTGGAAAGGTATGTTGCCGCTGAGGAGCTCACAAGTTTGCCACAACTAAAACTCACCCCAGCTCTAAAGATGAGGTCTTCAGGAAGCGGTAAGACTGTTTCAAGGGAAGGGGGTGCTGGGACAATGATTAAGACTATTTATAAAGATGGAGAGACTGCGAGCTCTCGGCCTGGGACCTGGCAGAATGCATCAGGAAGGTTTTCACCTCCTAAAAGACTAAATAAAGACTTGATAAAGTGCTTTAAATGTCACACATTGGGGCATATTGCTGCTAATTGCCCCTTGAATGATGAACCAATGGAATGTGATGTTGCCTATCCAGGACGTAGGCTCTCTCTATTTGCAAATGTGTCATGTACTGCTATGCCTCAAACAGGGTCTAACAAGGCAGTATGTGTGGTCACTGTAGAAGGGAACCCAGTGAATGCTTTACTAGATTCAGGTAGTCTGGTTACCTTAGTAAAAGCGAGTCTGGTAAACCCAGAAAAATTGCAGTCGAATACCATAGGGGTAATTTGTATTCATGGGGACACCCGCAACTATAACACTGCTAATGTGTGCATAAAAACCCCTTTTGGTGCTGTGACCTTTTTGGTGGGTTTAGTTCCCTCCCTGATACATGAGGTTATTTTGGGAAGAGATTTTCCCCACTTCTGGGACTTATGGGAAAAGGGAATGTCTACTAATGTGTCTGCAGAAAACGAAAGTAACCCGGAGCCATTTTGTGATGGTAATAATACATGTGTCCCTGTGGAGGTAGCCTCTGAGAAAGAGGATAATTTCCCCTTGTCTGTGCTTGTTGGGGAGACTGAAGAGCCTAATTCTGATACAAATGGTCAAATTGAAGGGCAAAGGGAAGGTTTGCCTGACTTAGAAGTAAAGAGAGATGACTTTGTGTCAGAACAGTTGAAAGACCTTACCCTTGCTAAAGCAAGAGAAAATGTCAAAACCATAGATGGGAAGCTAGTAGAACCAGGTAGGGCGTTGCCCTTTCCTTACATGGCACTTAAACAGGAATTACTATACCATGTAGTTAAGAAAGGAGAGGATGTTGTGGAACAGTTGGTAGTTCCCCAGCCTTACCGTAGGATGGTTCTAGACCTGGCTCATGGTCACTTGTTGGGAGGACACCTAGGGGTAGGAAAAACTACTGAGCGTATTGTGCAAAGGTTTTTCTGGCCAGGGCTTTATAAAGATGTGTCTGATTACTGTGCCTCATGCCCAGAATGCCAGTATACTGCCCCTAAAGCAAACTTTCGAAGTCCCTTAGTTCCTCTACCAGTCATCGAGGTCCCGTTTGAAAGGATTGGAATGGATTTGGTGGGGCCTATGGTAAAGTCTGCTAGAGGGCACCAATACATTTTGGTCATATTGGATTATGCTACACGCTATCCAGAAGCGATCCCTTTAAGAAATGCTACTGCTAAAGCTATATCTAAGGAGCTGGTTCATGTGTTCAGCAGGGTGGGTATACCTAAGGAAATATTGACAGACCAAGGCACCCCCTTTATGTCAAAAGTTACTAAGGAGTTGTGCAAGGTATTTAATGTAACCCAACTGCGCACCTCTGTGTACCATCCCCAAACAGATGGTTTGGTTGAAAGATTTAACAAGACCCTCAAGAGTATGTTAAGAAAGGTGGTTGACCAAGATGGGCGAAACTGGGACCATCTATTGCCATACCTCATGTTTGCCATAAGAGAAGTTCCTCAGTCGTCCACTGGTTATTCTCCCTTTGAATTATTATATGGCAGACATCCTCGAGGCTTGTTAGACATAGCCAAAGAAACTTGGGAGGGGCAAACAACTCCTTACAAAAGTGTTATTGAGCACATTTCTCAAATGCAGGACAGGATAGCAGCAGTGATGCCTCTGGTGAGGGAACATATGGTACAAGCTCAGCAAGCACAGCAGAGAGTGTATAACCGCAATGCTCAAGTTCGTACGTTTGCACCTGGTGACCGTGTTCTTGTTTTGATCCCTACAGTTGAAAGCAAATTCTTAGCCAAGTGGCAAGGACCTTTTGAAATACTGGAGAAAGTTGGAGAGGTGAATTATAAAATTCGCCAGCCAGGAAAGAGAAAACCAGAGCAGATTTACCACATAAATCTCATAAAACCCTGGAAGGACAGATTGTCTCTCCTTGCCAAACTTGCCCCACCACCATCTTCAGGGGCTTTGATACCTGCGGTACAGATAGCAGAAACCCTGTTCTCTGTTCAAAAGAAAGAAGTCAAAGATTTTGTAATAAGAAACAGGGATGTATTTTCAGAATTGCCTGGCCGTACTGCAGTAATTCATCATAAAATCATTACTGAACCAGGTGCAAAAGTTAATTTAAAGCCATACAGAGTACCTGAAGCAAGAAGAAAAGCTATCTCTGCAGAGGTAAAGAAAATGCTCGAGTTGGGCGTTATTGAAGAATCACATAGTGACTGGTCAAGCCCCATCATACTAATTCCAAAACCAGACGGGAGTTGGCGTTTTTGTAATGATTATAGGAAATTAAATGCTGTCTCCAAGTTTGATGCCTACCCAATGCCCCGGGTAGATGAATTAGTTGAGAGACTTGGGGAAGCAAGGTATTTAACAACGTTAGATTTAACCAAGGGCTATTGGCAGGTACCTTTGACTGGTAGTGCCAGAGAAAAGACCGCCTTCTCCACACCAGAGGGTCTTTTTCAATATACCGTGCTACCTTTTGGGCTACATGGAGCCCCGGCTACGTTCCAAAGACTAATGGATAAGATCTTGAGGCCACATAGACGGTATGCTGCAGCATACCTAGATGATGTGGTCATTCACAGTTCTGATTGGCTGTCACATTTAGTTAAAGTACAGGCGGTACTGGACTCTATTCGTGAGGCTGGGCTAACAGCTAACCCTAAAAAGTGCTCTATAGGGCTTGAGGAGGCAAAATACTTAGGGTATACCATTGGAAGAGGTTTGATAAAACCTCAAGTCCATAAGATAGAAGCTATCCAAAACTGGCCAAGGCCAGCAACAAAGAAACAGGTTCGTACCTTTCTAGGCATCACTGGTTATTACCGACGTTTCATACCAAACTTTGCCACTACAGCAGCTCCCTTAACTGACCTCACCAAAGGCACAAAGTCTGTAATGGTCAAGTGGACTCAAGAGGCAGAGATAGCATTCCAGTCTTTAAAAACTGCTCTCTGTAGCCAACCAGTGTTGATAACTCCTGACTTTGAACAGGAGTTTGTAGTACAAACAGATGCTTCTGATGTGGGTTTAGGGGCAGTGCTGTCCCAAAACAGAAATGGGGAGGAACATCCTGTGGTTTATTTGAGCAGGAAGTTGAATAGCCATGAGACAAAATATGCAATTGTTGAGAAAGAATGTCTGGCAATCAAATGGGCATTGGAAGCCCTCAGATACTACCTCCTAGGACGACAGTTCAAATTGGTGACAGATCATGCCCCACTTAAGTGGATGTGTGAAAACAGAGAGAAAAATAGACGGGTCACTAGGTGGTTTCTGTCCTTACAGAACTATAAGTTTACGGTTGAGCACAGGCCAGGTAACCAACAAGGAAATGCAGATGCCCTATCCCGGGTACATTGTCTGGGGGCTACATGTGTTCCGCCCCCTGGGTCGAAACAAGGAGGGGGGATATGTGAGAGAAGTGCTGGGCAGGTAGTTGATGGTGTGTATATTTCACCAATAATGAAACGGTATATGCATTAGCTCCAAGGAAAAGTTGTATTGTAGCAGGTAAATGCTACATTTAGTTTGCTGGCTTGGAAAGCTGGATAAGGGATCCCTGGAGCGAATGGAGGGAGAGTAGGGTGGGCCCTCCATTCTGTGTTCTATATGCTGACCAGAGTTTTGCAGCTCATCAGCCAGGTAGTTGCTTAATTAGCATGCAGGTGTGCAGGAGGGGCTGATCCCTGCTAATAGAGGCTTTCAGTGAGAGAGTCTGTCTGGCTGTGCCTGGGGGAAGCAGGAGCTTCAAACACATGAGAGAACTTTTGTGAGTTTTTCAACAAAACTGTATTTTCTTTGGAAGGGCTGGGCTCTAGGCCTTCCCCTTTATAGAGAGGGTTGATTCTCTGTATTAGATAGCGCCAAGATGGCCTAGGTTTTTGTTATTTTCTGTTGTGTTTTTTCCTTCTGAATAAAACTGACTGCGAGTCAGTTGTACCCTATTTTCGGGAACTGTGTTGCTTTGTGGGTGTCTGAGCAAAAGTGAGACCGGTCTGCCCCAGGAGACCAACATCCTGCTACCTGAAATCCCTACAGTAGTAATAAGTCAAATCACCTGGACTTGCTGTGTTTTTCTTGAAGACGTTTCACCAGTCATCTGGCTTTCTCAATTCATTCTCAATTCATTTCGAATTGAGAAAGCCAGTCGGATGAATGGTGAAACGTCTTCAAGAAAAACACAGCAAGTCCAGGTGATTTGACTTATTACTACAGATAAACCATATACTGTACCTGCTAACATTTCAAACTGGAGAGCTGCTGAACAAAAAGTTAAATAATTTTAAATCACTGAAAATAAAGACCTTTTGCAAAGTGTTTCATAATATCAATCTCTGCTTCATACTAAAAGTTATTTTGATGTAAACAACCCCCTTAAAAGTGCAAATTTATAAAGCTGTGTTTAGGGGATCACCTCTAATGTTTGCATAAGAAAAACCTGCCACTTGAAAATGCTAAATAAAAGAGTGTTGTCCATCACTATTTTTTACAAAGATTTTTTTCGTGTTGGGATGTACGGATCCAAAGTGGTGTAGAGATCCAAGTGGTGTGATGCGAGATCCAAAGTGGTGTAAAATAATGATATCAAATAGGGAAATTAGCTAAAGCATAAAAGTAATCAGACTCAACTATATTCTACACTTTTTTTCTGCTGTAAATAATTTTATTTTATATTTATTATTAATATAGTTTGATAAATAAGCCCCTTGCTGTGCTTTGCTTCTCATGGGAAGTGTCTTAATAGAACAACTTCATCACCTATCATTAAACATGCTTAGGGGAGCAGTGGCATTGCATCCTCATTTCCTGAGGCTCACTATAATCTAATGCCTGAACCTCAGAGGCTTATTTATTAAAGGTCAGGTTTAAGTGGTTTTAGAGGTTTTTGAAACCATGACTAAACTCACAAACTCTAAAACCACAATTGTCATTGAATTTATTAAACAATATGAATATAAAAAGTATGAACAAATTAGGCTCTGAACAATGTGAAAAAAATATGAAAATTCGAGTTTTTTCAGACAATTCCTAGTGAAAAAAATAAAAAAAAACCTACAAAAATGTGGTCCAATAAGATCAGCACAGCTTCTATTTGACTTTTATAGGACCTTAACAACTTTTTCTTGGGCAAAGTTTTGGCTTTGAGGTTTTTGTGTTTTTACACTTAGGGGCAGATTTATCAAGGGTCAAATTTCGAAGTGGAAAATACTTTGAATTTCGACCATCGAATAGAATCCTCCGACATTCGAATTCGAAGTCGGAGGATTTTATTCATTGTACGATCGTATTCCGATTGTACTCCAATCGTACTTCGAATCGTACGGTTCAAACGATTTTATCATACGATCGTACGATTTTCCTTAGAATATAAAAAACTTAGAAAATTGCTCTGGAAGGTCCCCATAGGCTAACATAGCACTTCGGCAGGTTTAAGTTGGCGAAGTATTGAAGTCTAAGTTTTTTTAAAGAGACAGTACTTCGATTATCGAATGGTCGAATAGTCGGACGATTTTTATCCTATTCGATGGTCAAAGTATTCGAAAAATTACTTTGAATTTCGAATTTTTTAACTTCAAAAATTCCCTCGAATTCACTTCTACCCTTGATAAATCTGCCCCTTAATAAATATCTACTTTTTATAGCTACTTAGAAATATAAGAAAACCACACATTTTTCAAGGTTTGTGGAAAAAAACTAAATTCGATTGTTAGTAAATGGGCCCCTCAGAGTTGAACATTGTAGGCCAGATTATACAGTCATTACTAAGAAACACAATGCAAATAACTTGACACCAATTTAAATTTTTGGCTCCTCACCAAGACATAAACATAAACCTTCTTCAGTACCTGCAAGCATCTCCATCTGTGATGCAACAAAAGTCACTTCATATGAAATTAGCCGACAGGCATTCACAGTATAATTTAAAATCACATAATTTAATCTCTGATGCAGAAGCCTTTCTTCTAGGCATGGTGATAATTGCTTTCTTGAACCCCTCCTTTTTTTGCTGTCCTAGTAACCCTGACAGGGCTGTGTACTATTCCACAATATGTATTTGTACACAATAAATATATGCTCATGAAACATGTCTTTTCACACACTTTTATTAATCAGGAGGGAGAGGGTTAAGGGGATCAAATGCACAACAGTCGTTTTATTTTGTTTCTCAATGTATTTCTTCTGTTTACATGGAACAATTCAATATTTTTGCTAAAGTTCATAACCCAGATGGCAAACACAACAATATGTCTGTGTTTTTTTTCTTTTTTTTGAAAAAGGTATTCATACTTCATAATATTACAGAGCAAAATAATTGCACTTCTGTACAGGTCCATAATAACACTGCAGAAAAAAACAATAATTAAGAGAAATTATAAAATAATGTAGATTCAACTTGAAGTATTAAGAGAAGTAATTTGCTTTTTATCTAGGCTGTCATTACAAATGGCTATTTTGTGAAAAGGGGATTTTTCTTTCTTTAATAAAGACGCCAACCCGTAATTTAATATACACATATGACAAATGACCTTTCTCTAAATCCACAGGAACTTTACTTGGCTAAGGAAAGCTAAAAAGCATAACTAATCATTTGCAGTACTATTATATCTACATGAATAATAATAATAGAAACAGACATGCAATGTGTAATTAAAGAGACATTTCTGTTTATCATATGTATTGGTGTGTTAATTGGAGTTATTATGACACATTTAATATTAAATAGTGGTTTCTCCAGGTTTTGCCTTTGAAAAGGAATGCCCTCTGACTTCAAAGCATTTTCGCAAATTTTTCAACAAAGTAAAACAGGACATCGCCAATATGTTAAGATAAAGGGGCAAATTCACTAACCACCAAAAATTCACCAGCAACGGCTTCGCTCACAGCACAGGACAACGCTAATTCACTAAAATCTGAAGTTGCGTCCAGGGCACTGATCGCTGGCGAAGTTGCGCTAGCGTTACTGCACCAAGAGAAGCGAAGTTGCACTAGCGTGGGCTAATTTGCATATGGCGGGAAGTTAAAGTTGAATGGACGTATATGTTTCAGCAAATACATTACACTACACAAGCCCGGGAAACCTTAATAAAATAAATAAAGTTGTTATATTGCCCTACACATGAGCCCACTGTATAGTTTATGTGCCATATGTTAGGAAATGTAGGGGGGAAGCCGGTTACCCCCAAAAAAATTTATACTCTTTTTCAGCCTATCACCCTGAAAAAGGAAAAGACTTTAGCATCTTTTGGGACTTAGAAAAATTTGCAATAATTTTTTTTTCTAATCTACTCTATTGCATTTTGCCTGGTCTGAGTAAAATCCGAATCTTAGTGAATTTGCGTAGTTACGTCCATTCATCAGAATGCAAATTCGCTAGGCGTTAGGGAGCGAAGTACCTCTAGAGTCTATCTCCTTAGCTAGTGAAGTTATACCCGCGACCATTAGTAAATTGGTGAAGTACCGAAATGACGTCACGCTGGTGAATTTTCGCCCGTGTTAGTCCCTTCACCCTTTAGTAAATTTGCCCCTAGGGGTTTGAAAGTGAAGGGAATACTAGTGACTTGATCCTTCCAAGGCTTTTGTTACCTGTCTTAATTTCCTTTTAAATTTAAATTTTCCAGATTAGGAGTAGTGGGTCCCATTGGTAGCTCTTTTCTATTTTATTACCAATAATCTGTTTATACTTATAAGGTTTGCAATAAAAAGTGCAACATTTGCTACAGTTCTAATCACCTAAAGCAATTGGGTGAATAAACTAGTGACCTCTTTAAAAGGAAGAAACTTATTGGTTACTATGGGTTGCTGCAGCTGGGCTAAGCATACCTTTTATTACAAATATGAAATAATAAATATAATTGGAAAGACAGCTATGAAGAGAGCAGTCATCATGTTTAGTTAATTGTCTCCTTTCTATACACCACATATACATTTATATACTGTACATACAGGATGCCATCAACCTTGTGTTTTGTGGCTCGCAACATAACTATAAAATGTTACATTTCAGATGAATTTTGCACCCTTTTTCAAACCTGACAAGAAAGTATAAAATGTATGTCACAACGAAGTCCCTTCTCTCCCACACATTGGACTTATCAACTTAATTAACTCAATCAACTCAATCAAAAGAGTAATTTTATATATTATCAGCAAAATATGTATTTGATGTTTTGACAAAAATGCCTTATGTAGATATTATATAGTAGGACTTTATTTTTCTTTTACACAAAAATTCCCCATGTTTTAGCAGATTGCACGTAAAATGTTGGTTTAATCTCTGCAGGGAGCCTGCTGAATTTGAAATGTGTAATGACAGGCTAGTGAAAGATTTTCTCCTTTAGTGCCTAGTCCCAAATCAATACTTTGAACTATTTTAATACAATAGATTGCCTCGTTTATTAGGAAATAGTTCTGGAGTTCAATAAATGTACAATATGTAACATATATATATATATATATATATATATATATATATATATATATATATATGTATATGTATATGTATATGTATATGTGTGTGTGTGTGTGTGTGTGTGTGTGAGTTCTACTCTGGTTCGTAAAATACTTCACTAGTAGCCATCTCATGCTAGCTCTACAGTATGATTGTTCTCTTTCTCTGCTAAAGGTAATGGCACACAGTCAGTGGCATAACTAAAGAGTAGTGATGGGTGAATTTGTGCCGTTTCGCTGAGAAATTCGTGAAACGTCGAAAAATGTGCAAAACAGCGCCGGCGTCCGTTTTTAACTCCGGCATCCACTCTTGACGCCGAAGTCTGTTTTTTGGGTGGTTTCACAAATTTATTCGCCGGCGGCGAATCACGGGAAGTCGGAGCAGGACATAGGTGGAGTCAGGGCAGGACATTGGAGGAGTCAAGGTGGGATGTTGGCGGAGTTGGAACGTGGGGGGTAAGTGGGTGGGAGAATGGGGATCAGAGTGCGCCAAGCCCCTCTGAAGGTTTGTTTTTGCAGGGGGGCCAGGCACACTCTAATTATGCCACTGCACACAGTACTGTTGTTTTACCAAAAATGTGGCATTAAAGAGGCTGACACACACCACCCTATAGGTTAACATTTGCCAGGATTGCCAGACTAGCATTCTTACCAGGCAATAGTTCCCTAAAAGAAGCAGAGGGATACTTTTTAAGGAATATACTCCTGCTAAGCGATGTTAAAAGTACTTGTCAGACAGGGTGGGTTCATTTGCATTGCCCTGGGTGCCATTATTCTAAAGAGTATGCAAGGAAAGCAGATGTCAAGGTGAAACAAATTATTAGGCAGCTGATATATATTAAATTGTTAAATAATTTACAGCTAGATGCTAAAGTCATTAATGGCTGGGACTGCTAAATGTCTGTATGTTCAGCACTTATTCTTCTCTTGATATTCTCCCTTGTAAAATGATTTGTGCATGCAATTCAAAAGAAGGGATTTGTGCTCAAGCTGTAAACCACATTTCTAAAGTACAAAAAAATGCCTTGGATTGAGAATTCCCAGTGCTGACCCCTTTCGAATAAATAAATAGTTCCCTACAGTCCCTTCCTAGAATATGATTCTCTGAATTAAAGAAAGAATGTGACTTATTTACACTCAAAAAGAGAGTCTCTTAATGGCGCTCTCTTATTATAGCATATTGAATAGATTCATTGTTGCTTGTCTTGTATTTATTTATACTGAGACAGTAATATGGATTTTTTTATGTTTAAAGATTGCTCAGTGGAAGAACATATTTAAATACCGTAAAGGACATTTCAGCTTTAAGGAGATACAACATCCGCATATTAATTGGGCTTTTGTTTCTTCACAAAAATATCAGCAGGTGAACAGAGACAATTTCATCCAAGGGAGATATGGAGATTTACAGTATTAACATAATAAATGAAAACTGAGAATTTTTTAATCAATATTTGTAAAACATTCGTTTTCATTAATACCAATGTTCTGAACTCTCTAAAGAAACATACAAGTTATTATTTACATTTTATATTTTATTCAAAAACAGTACAACAGGTATGGGATCCATTATCCAGAAACCCATTATCCAGAAAGCTCCAAGTTACACATGTTTCCGATAGACTCCATTGTAATCAAATAATCCAAATTTTAAAAAATGATTTCCCTTTTCTCTGTAATAATAAAACAGTACCTTGTACTTTATCCAAAATAAGATAGAATTAATCCTTATTGGAAGCAAAACCAGGTTATTTGGTTTATTTAATGTTTATATGCTTTTTTAGTAGATCTAAGGAATTAAGATCCAAATTACGGAAACATACGTTATCCGGAAAACCCCAGGTTCCAAGCATTTTGGATAACAGGTCCCATACCTGTTTTCCAGTGCTGCTCCAGAATAATAAAATACACAATTCCATGCAGCATGTTTCTTTAACTTTTACAAATTTATGGTAAATCATTTTCTCCAACATTGCTGTCCTGTACTTCACCTATCATTACACACTCTTTTCAGGCACAGGAAAGAAAATGACATGAACCACAATAATGCTGTTTGATATTTGGGAAACAAGGATGTTAGTGGCACATTTTTTAATAGGTGCATAGAATGTAGCAAGTGTAACTATATGCCTTTTGGGATCAGTGGGATATATATGATGCATCTTGGGGTTAGGTGTTGCCTAACTTTGCTGTACTTTGGAGAATTGCTCTACATACACAAAATATACGGTTCATGTATGGGACATTCAGAATGCTTGATACTGGGGTTTTCTGAATAATGAGTCTTTCTGTAATTTGGATCTGGTCCTCTATACCTTAAGTCTACTAAAAACCTATTAAGCATTAATTAAACCCACTAGGATTAACAGGACTAAGAAGGATTAATGATATTATAAATAGGATCAAGTACAAGTTAGTACAGGTACGGGATCAGTTGTCCGGAAACCCAGTATCCAGAAAGCTCTGAATTACGGAAAGTCTGTTTCCCATACTCCATTATAACCAAATAATCCAGATTTTTACAATTTTAAACTGTATTAATAAAACAGTGCCTTGTACTTGATCCCCATAAAATTAATCCTTATTTGAAGCAGAACAAGCCTATTGGGTTTATTTAATGTTTACATAATTTTCTAGTAGACTTGAGGTGTGAAGATCTAAATTACGGAAAGATCCATTATCTGGAAAACCCCAGGTCCTGGGCATTCTGGATAACAGGTCCCATACCTGTACTCTATTATTGCAGAAAAAAGGAAATCATTTTTAAAAATGTCAATTATTTTTTTAAAACTGAGTGGGGATGTCCTGTAATTTAGAGCTTTCTGGATAATGGATTTCCAGATAACGGAACCTATACCTGTATATAAATACATAAGTGAAATCAGGGTCGGACTGGCCTGGTGGGATACCGGAAAAAAAAAAACCGGTGGGCCCCGCTGGGCCAGACACCCTCTCCCGATTTCTTCGGGTCCTAAAAAAAACCATTTGCGGCACATCCCTGTGTGGCTATGTGTGTGCATGTGTGCTGTGCGGCTTCTTCTTCGCATGTGTGGCTTCTTGCACACTTGTGCGCCATTACGTTTGGGGGGCCAGTGGGTCCGGAGGGGGGCCCGGGACAGCAAGTCATGATCAGTTATGGGCTATATTTCTAGTCTATGGGCTATATTTCTAGTGAATAAGTCTACAATGGTTTTATTAATCCTTATACCATAAAAATGTGTATTTTTCTGAGATGTTAATGACATTACAGCTAGCTAAACATACTGTAAATCTGCTCCAGGCTAAATGATATGAATGGGATTTTTAAGGCATTATTATATGAAATGAGGAGAAGAAGTGAAAAAAATCAAAGTAGAAATTAAATAAATCTGTATGCATTGATACAATAGCTTTGTTTTGATTTGCAGAAAGGGATATATTTAAAGAATTACAATTATGATTCTAGTAATTCGTAGATTCGTATTATATTTATGAGATTTAAGGTTAAGCATCCAATTTAAAAAGGGTATAAGACTATATTTAGCACCAGCTACATCAGCAGATATCACTATATCAAAAATCCCTTTTCAGATCTTTCCCCTTGGAGCCTGTGAGCAGTTATGAACAATGTCACACAATATGTAAAGAATATCAACAAATTCACATAATATTCTCTCAGTGAATAGACTTCTTTGAAGACTGCAGCTGTCTAAAGTAGAGATAAGCTGATTTATAAGATGAGTCTGAAAGGAAGACAGGGCTTTAATGCACAAGTCATGAAACACTGTCAATCACCCACACAAGAATTCAGCCCTTGAGCTTTAAGTAGGAAAATGAAGGCTCAGATCATAGAATCAAAGAGAGCAAAATGCATCTCATTAAAACACGCTTTAGAAAAAAAATATCTAAATGAGAAATTAAAACTAATTAGTTACATTATTATATATTTTTAAATCTACAGCTGTTCTCCTGCCCAAAATAATTATGACTTTAGATGTTACTCCCCACCCAAGATCCATGAACTAAACTCTCAGAGCTACATTTTAGAGTCTGCATTTAATTTCCCCTTGAATGAAAATTAAATACTTCATTCAAATAACTTTTCCACAAAAGGCCTAACTCAGTTTGTGCCTACATGGCATTTAATTATAGGCCATGCATACAGGTATGTTTGGGGTTGAGCTTTTATTGCGCTGTAGACTTGGGGGTCTCTATTCTGGATGCATTTACAAGATGCTACCTGGCAAGAATGATGTTTATTTCCATAGGCCTTTATCCATCTTAAGCATCTAGTGAAAGTAAATGTGTCATACGTATTCTATTAAAAGAACAATAGAACAATAAATTGGACTTGTGTTGATAATATATCATTAAATAAGGAAATGCATATTTTTTAAATCATTTTCTGCTTATTATACAAAGGCCTTATCTGTGGACTGGTTCATGAAGTTAAAGAAAAATATGTTCAGCAAAATCCCTATTATTAAAAAAGGTTCTGCGAACTATATAGCAAAATTTCGTGGGTATCAAAAAAGTCTTCATTTATTGTCTACAATTCTGCATTTCTCTAACAAAAATATAGGATGGTGAGTACTAGGGGTTATTTATCAAAATCCAAATTTTTCTGATTATTTAATTTTAAAAAATCCGACTCCACCATTTGACCTTATTTATTATTAAAAAAAGGCTTGATTTAATCGGATCAGGAAAAACTCAAGTGAAAATCTGAATCAACTGTTTTTTCTGATTTTTTCAGGCTTTTTCCTGAAAAGACTGAATTTTTTTGCTCGAAAGCCCGAAAGTCGTATTTTCAGGCTAATTCCAGCACAGACCACAGAAACTTCTACATAGGATAGGAACCTCTCCCATTGCCTTTTATACAATCTAGGCAGGTCAGAGATGGTGGATTTTCAGATTCTGACTTTTTGCAGCCTCAGGGTATAATAAATCTTGAAAAATTTGAGTTTTTTTCCACTAAAAAGTCAGATTTTATAGTGAAAAAAAACCTCGAATTTTTCTAGTTTTTGGCATTTGGACTTTCATAAATAACATCCCTAGTGTAAAGTGTGAGGATTACTAGCTTCTGTTAAAGAGAGCCCCAGAGAAATCTATAGAAATCCATTGCACTTCTGAAATTACCAGATTAGTTTTTTTTAACGCTTTTTGTTTCCTTGTCTATTAAACAGTTACAGTTGAAAAGCATGACTGTGCAGTGACCTATATCACAGTTCAAATAATTTTAACCCCTTTTCATATCTCAGTCATAGCTACACATATTGGATAGCATTCATGGAAAGGAGTATGATAACCTTGGGTATGTTTAAACACCACATTTGAACTGCAGTTTCTCCACTTAAATTTAAACCGTCAAAACTACAATCGATTATGCCTCTGCAAACATATTAATAAGGACTATTCAGATGAAATGCGTTGACTTTCAACTCTGGAGACACCAGCTTGGATTCCCTGAACTGCTCTGTAACCATGGATACCAGAGACCAGTAAAGCTGTCACTATCAATGCAAACTCCTGTGTACAGAATTTGCTCAATTAATGAATAGCCTAAAACTTAATATGCCACTGAAATATATATTCATCTACAAGAAAAGATGATTTTTGTTATATATATATATATATATATATATACGAGATCCAAAGGTGCACTCCGTTAACTCAGTCGATTCCTGGGTGCCAGCCAAAGTGGGTAAGTATTTGCAGAAAGAAGCGACACTCACAGGTTGTTTTTCAGTGCAGATAAATTGTGCTTTATTCCACTCAACGTTTCGATATTGAAAAAATTGAATCAACCCAATTTGACACCCTCAGAGCAGACAACACGTGCGATTGGCTGAAGAAACTCTCAGATATCATCGAACGACACAGACAAGAACTGACTAACTTCAAACAAACAAAAGTACATAAAGTGGCTGAGGATTACAAGCAGAAAAGAGTATACGGCTGGCTAATGGGCATCAATACAGACCGATATCCGAATATCCGTCGAAGACACAAGCCTAGAACACTACAAACTGTTGATAGCTCAGACCAGTCTACAGATTCCGACTCCGGCCCCTCCGCTCAACCTACACAAATTTCTTTTTTAGGGGTCAGCACAAGGTCCCGGCTGGACAAAGCAAAAGAAGAAGGCAACACACCAGGCGGGGGAGATACAAGGATAAAAAGCAAACCACCGAGGGGGCGACGAATGTGATTTTTAATCTAAGCCAGCACACCCTCTCCCCCGGGGAACTATCACTTCTGAATAAGGGACTATCTTTCATTCCTAGTAAGACTCCAGAACCAATAGAGATACTGGGGGATATACACAAATTTCAACGTAAACTCAAATTACGTGAACACTTTAGGCACCAACCGAGAGAAACCGCTCCTCTATTCAGACCAGCTAGCAAATTCGACCCACCAAACACCCCGGCCTCGATTAGAACTTTTGGGAATATTGTCTCTAAAGAAACGATGACTACTATCCAAGAAATAAAACCACATCGAAACCTGTCTATGGATGAAAGACATGCCATCATGACTCTCAAAGAAGACAAAGATTTAGTGATACGTCCAGCAGATAAAGGAGGGGGTATAGTACTCCTCAGCTATGAGTACTATAAACAAGAACTACTTGGCCAACTTTCAGTGACATCCACCTATCAAGCACTCCCTGGTGACCCCACATCCAGATTTAAGAGGGAACTGGACAGCATACTCCTTAATGCCCTCTCGGCAGGCTGGCTAAATCAGGCTACCTTTCAATATCTGACCTCTGACCATCCAAGAGTGCCCATTATTTATACGCTCCCCAAGATTCATAAGTCCCAGTCTGCACCCCCAGGGAGACCAATTATATCAGCAGTAGGCTCATTATTTCAACCCATAGCTACCTTTGTGGACTCCTTTTTGCAACCACTTGTTGCCAGCATGCCCTCTTACACTCGTGATGCCACCCATGTCATTCAGATCCTTAATGGGCTCGGCAAAGTACCAGAACATAGCTTATTAGCTACTATGGACGTCAGTAGTCTCTATACCGTGATACCCCACGAACAGGGCATAATAGCCTGCAGAGAAGCATTAGAAACACGGTCCGACAAGTCTGTTCCGACTGAATTTCTGATTGACCTCTTGGAGTTGGCCTTGACCAAGAATTACTTCAGATTCGAGAACTTATTCTACCTTCAGATATCGGGCACAGCAATGGGCAGTGCCCTGGCACCGTCTTATGCAAACCTATTTATGCTACGTTACGAACAGAACTACATAAGGAGGGGAGCGGCAGACAAGCTGGTTGCATATCTACGATATATCGATGATCTGCTGTTGATTTGGGATGGAGATGCTGCGTCCTTGACTGGATTCTTTAACATGCTCAATTCTATGGACACTCCAATTAGATTCACTTTGAAGTATGATATAAAGAGCATAGAATTTCTTGATCTGCTGATCTTTAAGACAGAAGATGGGCTGGGGACAAGCTTGTATAGGAAACCGACTGACAGAAACACTATCCTGCACGCAGCAAGTGACCATCCACCTTCCACTATCCGGGCGATCCCATACTCACAATTTCTACGGACAATTCGTAACAACAGTGACCCTGAGAAATCACAACAACAACTAACGGAAACTTTCGAGAGATTCTTGGAAAGAGGATATAAGAAAGAACTCCTGACTCAGCAACTTCAGAGAGCCATACAATTCACACAAACCGATCTGATTACCCGAAAAACCAAAGACAAGCCTATCACAGCACGGATGATCTTTACCTCTAAATACTCGCATGTTTCTAGACATTTGAGGACCAGTATACAAAAGAATTGGCCCATTGTTGCCATGGACAATGGCCTGTCCCTTTTTGAAGCCCCACCACCCATCTTCGGCCATGGCAGAAACCATAACCTTAAGGATCTGCTGGTTAAAACAGACTTTATTGATAAGTCTAAGACGTCCTCTAATTGGCTAAGCCAACAACAGAAGCTGGGCTGTTACCGATGCCCAGATTGCACTACTTGCAGGTCCCTACTGATAGGAAAAGACTTCCCTCATCCACACACAGGCAAGCGCTTTAAGATCCAACATAGACTCTCATGTACCACACCATTTGTAGTCTATATTGTGACCTGCCCTTGTGGGCTGTATTATGTAGGCAAAACTACCACCCCTCTACGAGATAGGATCGCTAACCACAGATCAGCAATCAGTAAGGCCATCAAAGAAAACTCAGCTAAACAACCGGTTGCAAGGCACTTTCTACAAATGGGACATGGCCTGCCCACTTTCCGCTGCATGGCGATAGACCACCAACCACCACTGGCTAGAGGTGGCAACAGAGACCTGGCCCTCCTCAGATCCTCAGAAGAGAAGCAAGATGGATTCAGCGACTGGACACGGTGACCCCTCGCGGACTCAATGAAACACTCCCTTTGGGGTGTTTCCTATAAATCTTGACCCATTGGACTTTGTACTATAGATTCCATTCCCTCTCCTGCAATATTGGACATAGATGCCCTTATTTGGTCCTATAACCAATACTTATAAGTGAGACTTCCCTCCTCTGATACAGAGTCTACACAGGCGGAAGCAAGACCCTGGGCCCTATTGATCTTGATTATGGCCCCTTTAATATGATATAACACTATTACTGCATTTATGTTCCTTCCTCCTGTTCTTCCTCGCTCCTGTAACTTGCTTTTAACCTATATTTATCACCTTTTTTTTCTTCCCTTTTTTCCCCTTGCCTCCGCACATGTCAGTAACCATTAGACCTACACCTAAATGAGAGCGATATTGATCCATGTTATGTGGGGTATGATGAAAGTACCCGTGTCAAATTCAATATAGGCTGACGTGGTCTCGTAAGACAGTGGACGGATAAACGTGATTTGAAGGCAGAAAGCAGTCTTAAGCAATCCGCAGCCACAGCACCAACAAGGGCGCTAAAGCACGCAGATACTGCCTGTACTACTGGTAGGGATGTAGCGAACAGTTCGCCTGCGAACTTGTTCGCGCGAACTTCGACCGTTCGCGTCCGCCTAATGTTCGCGAACGTTTGGGAACGTTCGCAATTTGAGTTCGCGACCATTCGACCGCTAAAATCGAACGATCTCCATTCGTTCGACCGATTTCCATTCGTTCGAACGATTAAAATCCCTCGACCGTTCGATTTTTTGCCGGTGTTCGCGAACACCAAAACGGCAGTTCGCTACATCCCTACTACTGGGCGTTCCCAGTGTTTCCTTCTAAGCCTCGCTAGGCTGGACACAAACTGACACGGCTCCTCCTGTCATACCAGCGCAGCTCAGTAAGGTTTGTTGTTATCCGGTTGCCCCGGTAACCCCTGTGTATGTTTAGACTCGCGTACAGCAATCTCAGAGCGCTTAGGCGCGCACCCACCTCTACACTGCGTACTGATTGGACAGTTCATATCTAGGTGCGCCGTGATTGGCTCATGACTATGGTCTACAGGAATGGTTTTGTACTGACACGGAGACATCCCTTTGACTTGCAACTTTCTTTCTTTTCTAACTACGCTCACTTTGTTTCACATGGCTACACTTGCCAGCACTATGAATACTGTTTACGATGTTCTCACTGCCTATACTGATCCTAGTGGGTCCACACACTTCCCCACACCACTTGGTGGTTGCTTAGCAACCAATTTTGGCGCCAATAAACGGCCAGGGGGTTTAAATTCTGGGTTGGGAGTGGGTCTGGCTGTTTGTTTGTAATCTCCTGACGAAGATCCCTGTGAGGGATCGAAACGTTGAGTGGAATAAAGCACAACTTATCTGCACTGAAAAACAACCTGTGAGTGTCGCTTCTTTCTGCATATATATATATATATATATATATATATATATATATATATATATATATATATATATATATATATATATATATATATATATATATATATATATATATATATATATATATATATATATAGTTTTTTAAAACGAAACAAGCTGAAATGCTGCTCCTCACCTTTCATATAGGAACTGAAACGTTGGATTCTAATAAACCTGCTCTTTCTTCACCTTTGAACTTTGTCTAAAATCCTTGGAGTGCTGCCGTTTTTTTGCCTACATATATTCATTTTGGTTCAAGCACCCAGGTTTTGTTTCTGGCGCATATAAAATCCATCAACAAAGCACACTCCAAGGACTTGTAAAGTGAACAAAAGTGATGTTGGCTGAACCGGTGTCGATACCTCTTCCTGTGAGTGGCAGGTAGTGTTTGAGCCTGTCTTGTTGTATCGCACGAGGAACTGACACATCCGTGCGACGCTCACTGCTGCCGACTGATATCGCACGGCCGAATCCCCAATTGCGCCAACTCTACGATCTGCAACCTGATGGCATTGAGCAGGGCCTTCCATTCACAAACACTACCTGCCACTCGCAGGAAGAGGTATCGGCACCGGTTTGGCTCCCCCCGCAGACTTCACACCTTTTGTTTGGAACGGATCTTGCAAGAATAGGACCAAACGAGATGGGCTCAATCCTGCTGGGGGCTATCAGGGGCAGCAAGCCCAGGCTCACGACCCCCTCAGTCAGGTCCGGACTGAGACTTAAAATAGGCCCTGGCATTTCAGGTACACAGAGGCTCAATCAGCCCACATAGAGGCCCAAACAGCCTCCACCAGCCCACTAAATACTGACTTTCTATGGCACCTTATAGCAGCCCCTCTGGCATTTGCCAGAACTCACAGATTGCCAGTCCGGGCCTGCCCTCAGTGGTCTAACACATACAGACAAATACAAGGACCCGGGGATATTCGTGTGGGAGATCAGGGACAGGCTGCAGGCTGACGGAGTGTGCGACAAGACCAACGTGCACTCAGTCAGCTCCATCAGTTCTATCCTACGGAAAAAGATTGGAAACTTGTCCCAACAGAAACAGTATGAGAACCACAAGCATCATCCGACTGCCCCCTCCGGACTCCCCTATAATCACCTGTACTCGCCATACCCCAAACCCATAGCCAAGGGCTCCACTCCTCCTCTAGGAGCAAAATAGAAGTAGAACAGGCATCGCTAACTGACTGTAGCGAAGGACGGATAATGTACTGGCAGCGCAGCAAAAGGTATACACTGTCAGTGAATAGCAAGGGAGGAGAAAACGAACGCCGCAGTATGGATGGTCGTCCCAGGGGCGCTTCGCCAATGAGGCGACTTGAGGCTGTCGCCTCAGATGGCAGCGCCTCACTAGGTACCAGGGGTGGCAAAATGCCTCTCCTGGTACTTTTAGAGCCGAATTTCTGGTTTTCAAACAGTTAGGCTCTCTGTGCTAGTGCACTGGCCCTCTCTGCTGCCCTGGTGGACCCCCCCCCGGACCCCCTCAGGCGCAAAAAGGTAAGTGCACGTGGAAGGGGGCGGCAGCAACTGCTGCTGCCTCGGGCGGCTGCGGGGCCAGGATCACCTGGGTCGCCCTGTCACCTTTTCTGTAGAGGACAGGTGTGTGTTCCTAGTATTTAATCAATTAATACATTTGTCAAAGCAGATTAGTATGTGAATTAGTCAGAATGTGCTTGCCTGGTTTGCTATTCTGCTGTTGTATAGGGAGTTAGGGAGGGCTAAGTAAGTTTTTAAACCTGACAATAATAGTAAGGTCTATGGGGAAGGGACCTCCTTTTTCTTGTCTCTCTGACAACTTTAATCATTATTCTAACTGTAATTAGTACTTTGTATTTGTATTTATTATTGCAATGTTCATTCTGATGATTTATTTTCTGCTGTACAGTGCAAAGTTGATGTTTAAAGAGAGCTGACCTACATGGTTGCATGTGATGTTGCGGACCTATTAATAACATACATCAGCATTAACAAACAGAATCATGTATTAAACATAAATGAAGGAACTGGCTCATGGTTTAACCCTTGGGGAACAAATTGGTCATCCCTTATATGCACCTAAAATAGGGTTTAAAAATACTAGTTTTCAATAACTTATACTTATTTTAGTAAGCTTTGGTTAGGCCAGAATGTACCCATGAAGAGAAAGTCTCCAAAGAGCTATTTATTTAGGGGTTGATTTAAAACTACTCGCACCTTGAGCATCAGTTTACTAATCACGCAGGGGTTCATGACGAAAAAACTTTGCAATCTTCATTATTTTACCCAAACAGGCTTTTGATACAAAGAAAAAAAGTTTCCCAGTTTTTGGTGAAGTTTTTTGTAAGACAGCCAGCTTGATTAATATATTCATGTAGGATTTCCTTAATGATTGCTTAAAGGGGAACTCCAGCTTCCAAATGAAAATAAGAGGCCCACATAACACAGAAACCCCTAATATATCCATCATAGTTACTTGTTTCTTCAAAAAGTATCAATAAAAGCCATTCTCTATGCTGAAATCCAACAGTTCTTCTCTTTCTGCATCATTTGAAATCCTGGCAGGGAAGGAGGGACTAAAACACTGATGTTACAAATTGTAACAATTCTCCACAGTTTAGAGACAGCATGCAGGAACTACATAACCCACAATGCATTGCACTGTGATGTTCTGTTCCTTATTGAAATCACGTGAGCAGGGAATTGTGGGGTTTGAATGATGCAGGCTAAGGACACCAAAGTAACAGTAGTCAGCCAGCTCAGCAAAGTAGTACGAGAGATCAGCGGTAGAGCAGTGGATTAGGCTTAGGAAACTGTCAGAAACCATTAAAAATCAAAAGTTGCTTGAAATTATGTTTACTTTTCAAAAAGCTTAAGTTATGTTTTTGTGGCGTTCCCCCTTAAATCGGGTCCTAAGTGTTACACTATGTCTGAAGTCAAAACAGCAAAATGCTAAACTGTCTGTATGTATCTATGTATGTATGTAAGTATGATAAGTTAGGTAATGTCAATAGAAATGACTAGCCAAGCTACAACAGCAATATGTGGTGCCCTTATATGATTTATTTGGCAGAGGTTTTAGTTTTTCTCCCTTATGTTTTCACTGTATTAATGCTAATGTTTTAAGATAACCCTTGTAGGCCAAACAATGGCCTCATCAATTTGTTTCAAACATGAAGTCTTCCATGTGACTGTAAGCTTAGGCCACAGTGCCTGGATGAGTAAAGCTCTGCTATAGAGCTGAAAAATAGTATTGATTTGCAAGGGAAATCTATAGCAATTTTTAAACTACATTACTCATGGCAATCATGTCATCTAAGGCCATAACAGATAATGTTTTTCTTCTGTCATTCATCTTTACTTCCAGCCTTTGCAGACTGAGAGCATGGTATTGTAAGTGATCATTTGGACTAGTATTCTGTCACCAACACGATTTATGCAGAAGATACCCTTCCTGAGAACCTCGCTCGTTTGGACGGCGTAAATTTGCTGAGATATATTGATGGCAGAGAGTTTACTCGATAAAACACTGCTTGATAATCAGGTGGTTCTTTAATCCAGGGATATTGCACAATACAAAGATTCAGGAGTTCAGAAAGACCAAACGATCAACAGGTTCTATAGGTAAGAACTGGTAGTTTTGCAGCTCTATCCAACTGACTGAAAGCAACTGAAACTAAGGAACAGCAGGTGAGGGCCCCAGCTAGTGGGTTGAACTAACAAACATTAAACAGCAGGGGAGGTGAGGAATATACCAAACACGTACGAATATAATAACTGGCATTAGGGACAGCACACTCCCCGTCTGGTATCTGTAGATACCACTATATAATTATAATTGCATATTATGCGACAACAAAATAATGTCCATATTAAAGATGGCTTATCCTTGGGACCTGAAAGACAAAATGAGAAGAGACACAAAATAAACATTGAACTTAATCTTTTCAAAAGTCTTTCTAAGTGTCCATATCAGCTTGGTTTCTGTCATTGAAGTCATCGGAGATGTTCTAGGGGCAGAAGTAAGACAGTCTCTGTTGTTGGCCTGAAGAAGGTCTTCATAACTCCATCTCTGGCAGTCTTTACTTCTACTTTTCGAACTTTTCCATCTTCGCTCGGAACAGCTTTGGTGATAACAGCCATAGGCCACCCAATACGGTTAGTCTGCCGATCTTTTAACAAGACTAGATCACCTTCTTGTAAATTGGGTTTCTGTTCTTGCCATTTGCGACGTCCTTGCAATAGGCATACATATTCTTTCCTCCACCTTCCCCAGAAACGATTTGCAAGAAGTTGTACACGTCGCCACTGAAGTTAGGAGATAAGGACTTGTAACAAATGTCCTCTTCTGATCCACATATGATCTGTAGGTTCATGTTGGGTTTAGGTTTTATCTGATAATGACATGAGCATGATTTCCCAAAGAGCTCACCTCTGTTCTCCATCAGGTTTGTTTTGCAGGTATTCACTTTATAGGGTTTTCTAACCCTGTCTAAGCAAACTTCACCAATTAGAACCCAGCCCAACTCAAGCTTCTGGGCATAAGGGGCATCACTTGGTCCACTGGTTTGTTCTTGCACCTTGTGAACGCTTGGTATATCTCTTCCCAAAAGAATTAGAATTTCAGCACTCTCATCTAGGGCAGGTATCTTGTCCGCTATGCCCTTAAGATGCGGTTGATGCTGTGCAGCATTTGGAGTGGGGATCTCTTCCCTGTTGTCTGGCAGTTGAGCACATTCAATAAGCGTGGGGAGAGGTTTGTAGTCATCATTGTCAATAGGTGCTATCTGAAATCCACAAGCTGTTCTCCCTGATACACTCATTTGGCCAGCGCATGTGCGTAGGGTGTAGGGATGAGCTTCGCTTTGGATGTTGAAGCACTTGAAGAACTTGGGACTTGCTAGTGACCTGTTGCTCTGGTCATCTAAGATAGCGTACATTTTTACGGCTTTTTCTGGATGCCCAACGGGAGCAACCTTGACCAGACATATCTTAGCACAAGATCTTCCGCACAATTCCTTGCCACAGACTTCAGTACACTTGGTGGCCACAGGATTAGTCTGTTCCTCAGCATTCTCCCCGCCGTAATTCCGTGAGGAGTTGTGGAAGTCACCATTGGAAGGAGCTTGCCTTTTGGGCCTTGAATGGTTGGCTGTCACGTGTTTGTCACTGTTACATTCAGAACACGTAATAGCGGCTTTACAGTCCTTGGCAAAATGCTCGCTGGACGCACAACACCTATAGCAAATGTTATGATCTTTCAAGAATGTCTTTCGCTCCTCAAAGGGCTTTTCTCTGAACACACGACACTTTCTTAGTGGATGTGGTTTGTTGTGGATAGGGCAGGATAGATTAGGATCAAGATCAGTAGGTTTCCCCTTCCTTGGTTCTGGAGTGGCTATTGGTTTACTGGAGGAAAACCCGGTCTTCCTGACAGAGACGGTTTTCCTGAGATCCTTGCGCCGTCCTGCTATATCCCACGTAGCGGGTTCTGTAGTAAATTGGGTTTGGTCTGGAGGTAGGAAACTTGGGTCATTTTTGGCTCTAGCCATTTTCCTGATGAACCCACAGAAAAAGGAAAAGGGAGGAAAGAGAACATGATGAAGTGACTTGTACTCTGAGCCTACCATATTCCATTTATCTTTAAGATAATGAGGCAGTTTTTCTGTGATTGGATACAATCCATAAGCAGTGTCCAGGCAGCAGAGCCCTGGAAGATGTGGGTCTGACTTTGCTGTTTCCAATTCAAGGAGAAAGTCACTTAGCTCTTGGAGTTTGCGGTTATCTTTGTTGGAAAAGCTTGGAAAGTTGTAGAATCTATTGAGCAAAGTACGTTCAATGACTTCGGGACTGCCATAATCTCGCTCTAGTCTTTCCCACAACTGAATAAGTCCCCTGGCTGGTGCCTCAATGTTAACAGACTTGAGCAACCGAGCTTGTTCTTTTGATTTAGGCCCAAGCCATTTGATTAATAAATCAAGTTCTCCCATAGGTTCGATGTCCAGGTTCTTTATTGCTGCTCTGAACGTGGCTCTCCAACTTCTATAGTGCTCTGGACGATCGTCGAATTCTGTGAGTCCAGTGATGAGGAGCTCACGTCGAATCATGTATTTGGCGAATTCAGACATATCAGTCCTTTCCGTTTTCATATGAGCTCTTACTTCTGGTACTTCAACCTTAGGAGTTGTGGCAAGCACACACGGTTGGTATGGAGGGGGGAAAGGTGCTGCAGATGGGTTTAGTCCGGACAAAGATTTTGTGTTTGGAGAAGATGAAGGCTGCCTTGTATAGGATCCAGGGGTAGGTTTTGTTTCCCCTTCATCTCTAAGGGTGTGTCCTGTAGCATAAGCTGGTTCACTGGACCCTTTAGTTTGGTGGGTGTGCGGGTTGGCTAATTCAGTTGTTTGAGCTTCTCTGGAACAAAACACAAGATCTTCGATTCGATGCCCTGGAGAAATGTATGCAGGGTCTACGATTGTAGGAAAGGTCGTTCCTCTGACTTCTTGATCTAAGACAAACCGTAAAGTTCTCATGACTGGGTCTGCTGGGGTTGTCAGACAAGGACGATCCACTTCCAGCTCTTCCTCTTTAAAGGCTTGTTCTAGAACATTTAGTTTTGCGATGGCTGCTGCTGCCTCTCTTTCCTTCTGGAGGACTTCCAGCTGTGCTTCTGCTTCCGCCTGCTTGCGAGCGGCCTCTGCTTGAGTGTTTGCTATATGTGCCTTGAGCGCCGCTTCCCTTTTGATGCATTGAGCTTGGACCTTGGCTGCCTCCGCTTCTGCTCTGGCCCTTATTAACTGGCTGCTTAGGGATGATTTCTGTGAAATGGAATGCAGTGATCTAGATGGTCCTTTAGACCTTCTAGAGGAAGTGGAGGCATTGGATGCATTATCCTGTAACTGTGCAATTCTGGTCTCCAGCCTGGTTGTTGTTTGCAGGAAAGTAATTAGTCTCTGCTGGTCCATGATAGTAAAGGCATTCAGCTCTTGTATTGCTTCTTTCATACGGGTATTGGACAAGAAAGAAGAATATTTCTCTGCAAGTCTCTTATAGTTAGAATAAGCAGTCTTTAGTCTTATTAGTGCATCAGTGAGTTGCAGTCTAGTATTGCCTGTCTCATCAGCGACGGTTATGCAGTGATCTGTTTTATTCCATAGGTCAGACAGACCATCATTAATTTCATCCTTTCGTGCCTCATACGTTTCTATGCGTTTAACAGATGGTTTGATTCTGCGTTTAGCGGTCAGTTCCGATTCTAGTATGTCAGCTGCTTCAGCAGTAATGGGTATAGATTCCTCTGTTTCTGGTGAGGGATCCATTTCTGACAAATCACTCAGTGAATTAGTAAGATACTATTCAGCAGTCCAATGCAGGCTATAGAGCTGGTAGCTGAACGTTTAAGCTGATTGCAGAGTTAGATATTGGGAAACACACTCTACGCAGGAGAGATCTCTGAGACTAGTCCACACATGTCTCAGATGTGTGATGCTGGATCTTAGACATGTGCTGCTCTTAAAGTCGGTACAGTTCAACACACACTTGTAAAATCCCGGGATACAACAGGTAGCAGACAGTACTGATCTTCACCATGCACCCAGATATCACAGAAATACAACTTGCTAGCAGATCGGCTAATTGCCCACAATGCATAGACACAAGGCTGCTGGGATAATAAACTTGATAGCAGATTCACGCTGCACAATCCTGAAAATGCTGATTCTTCACTACACGATACAGTTCTCTGGAAGTTTCTGCTGTACTTACAGTTTGTAGTGTAGCAGGCACGTGGCTTGAGGGCTGTTTGAGTTACCTCGGAGTAGATTGTGGATGGGCTCACAAGTTTCTCCAGAGATTATAATCCGACTGCAGAGATTGGATTATGGATCTTGCTGGATGATACTCAGTTCTTACTATTCTGTCACCAACACGATTTATGCAGAAGATACCCTTCCTGAGAACCTCGCTCGTTTGGACGGCGTAAATTTGCTGAGATATATTGATGGCAGAGAGTTTACTCGATAAAACACTGCTTGATAATCAGGTGGTTCTTTAATCCAGGGATATTGCACAATACAAAGATTCAGGAGTTCAGAAAGACCAAACGATCAACAGGTTCTATAGGTAAGAACTGGTAGTTTTGCAGCTCTATCCAACTGACTGAAAGCAACTGAAACTAAGGAACAGCAGGTGAGGGCCCCAGCTAGTGGGTTGAACTAACAAACATTAAACAGCAGGGGAGGTGAGGAATATACCAAACACGTACGAATATAATAACTGGCATTAGGGACAGCACAACTAGCATGTTTTTGCCTTTTGAAAATCAGATACATTTTTTTTCTTCAGCATTCCTGAAAATATTCTCTAGCAAACGTTTTGTACTTGCCCCCCATTTTTATACATTTCAATAATTTGTTGGTGTTTATGAATCACATTTTTCTTCTTATATGACTGTATTCATTTTAGAAAAAAAAGGGACTGAGAAGTCAGGTTAAATCATGTGCAAAGTAGAATGATTTCTTTCTCATTTTTACATCTTGACTTTGACAAGCAGAAGGCAACAAGGGTTGAATTATTCACCAGAGATGATTCGTTACTTGTGTTGATTAAAGAGAAATTCTGGTTCATTTTTTGTTCTCAGCAATCATTTATCTTATAGAATCAGCATGCTATTAAGTCCAATGTAATTTGCTTTCAATGCTCAAAATAGGCAAATTCGAGAGTAAATAAATGCAAAATATGCCAAATGAAGTGTTCTGCTGAATATGTTTAGACAAAATGTTCTTATTGTAAAATTTATGATAAATAATTTGATGTTTGAAGAACTCAAGCTGAATTGCTTGCCAGCAATAAGATATTTAGCATAATATGAACTAGTGTTTTTTTACTTATGGTCTTTAATGCCATTTCAGCTAATATGTTAAGCCTTAGAGAGAAACCAAAATCCAGCTACCAAATAAGACCTACTAACATTTTTTGTTCATTATCCAGTTGCAAAAGCATCTGAAAAGGCACCTGTCAGACTAAATTTACAATCTTTCCATCAGTTCTCATTTTGCTAAGGTAAAAGACATTTTATAAGTTTGCTTGTAGTTCACAATTAATAAGTGTGCTATTATATGGTAACTGGCTTTAAAGGCAAAAAAGTAAACATTGTGCTTGTGATTCTATCCGGCTCCTAGTTTTACTGATCGGTCTAATCATTTTGCGTCCGTCTCTGAGGAATGTCCTTAAATAGGCCTGTCTTGGCGCCAAAAGTATGGGTGTGATGACGTCATGACGCTGATGTCATGACGCTGGCGTCCTGACGCCGGCGCACGTTGTGACGCCGACGACCAATCGGCGGGTGAAAAGACACAGATGTCACCATCAGGATCCACATGGAGAGGCAGGGCGCCGCCATCTTGGACGCCATCATGGTGAGTATCGGTTTCCATTACAACCGTTCCTTTAAATTCTTTCATCAGCAGCTGTGTGTATTTAGTGAGTGTGGGGAACTGGTAGCCACGCAGGCTGGTGCGACAAGGCAGGTTACACTAGCAGCTTAACAAATGTCCAAGAAAGAATATTAACCTCTTTGATTTCTGGTGGTTGCAATGACTTCCCCTATGCACCAATGGAAGATATTAACAGAATGCATTGTTTTTGTCTGGGCAAGCTAACTGTAATCAGAAGATGTCCTGCAAGATGTCCTGATAAAACTGCCACCCAAATCACCCCACATAAGTGAGTACCACATAAGTCAGCTGAAATTGAAGGAATGCCCTTACTTTTTTACTATGTGTTTGCTTTAATCTATGCATTAATGAAAGGTTGTAGGTTGTCATTGCCATTCATTGAGATTCTGTGATATGACCCAATTGCTCTGTTCCCAACTGGAAAGAGATCAAGTGCCAAATTTAGGAAAACAAAATGCTGAAAACAATGCATTATGGCTTTACAATTGATACATGACAATTTATAACAAAGTGAAGATTTTTTTGGGGTGGTTCCATCCTGTTTACCACACAGATGCACTCTTCATAATAACACTAGTGGTGATTACTCCATATACAAAATCACAAATATACAATACAGATATGGGATCCATTGTCCGGAAACCCGTTATCCAGAAAGCTTTAAATTACGGGAAGGCCATATCCCATAGACTCCATTGTAATCAAACAAGTAACATTTTAAAATGATTTTCTGTGTCTTTGTAATTGTCTTATTGGAGGCAAAACAATCCTATTAGGTGTAATTAATGTTTTAGAGGGACAAAAAAAACACTAACATTTTTTTGAGATCTATTATGCTCCTTATTAGTGATGGGTGAATCTGAAAAATTGGCAAAGAGCATTGAAGTCAATGAGCATCAAAATAATTTTGACACGCGACAATTTTGACACAAGCATCAATTTTTATACACTCTTTTGTCCAAATGCATTAAAAAATGGGTGTGTGACAATTTTTATGTGCCAATTTTGAGACGCAACAATATTTTTTGTTGCTGCGAATTTTCCATGGAGAATCTTCACCACAGTTTTGACAAAACATCCGCAGGTGGCAAAATGCGGAAATTTGCCACAAATCCATGCCTGCCGATTAAATTTGCCCATCATCATCCAAAAAAACTCCAGCTGAAACCTGTCAAAATCATGTAGACGTCAATGCCAGATGCCCCTTTAACAATTGGAACATATTTTTAACCTTCAGGATAGTTGTTTGCTCTGATTTTAGTTCAATAATCCAATACAATTTAGTTTTTCAGGGCGACAACTCAATAAATGTGAGTAAATAATCCCATGAATTATTAGACTTGGAGGCCTGTTTATTAAAGGTTGGATTTTAGAGGTTTGTGAATTAAATTCACAAACTCTAAAACCACAAATGTCATAACATTAATTAAAACATCCGAACATAAAAGTAAGAATGAAAACACTGAACAATGTGCAAAACAAATAAGAATATCTCTAAAACCTCTAAAAATTGTAGTTTTCAGACAATATCTAGCAAAAAATCCGAAAACCTTTAAAAAGCCAAATGGATTAAAAAATGGTCCAATAAGATCACAGCATGTCCCATTGACTTTTATAGGACTTTGATGACTCTCACTTGGTGAATTTTTGTATTAGAGGTTTTCAAGATTTTAACACTTAATAAATCGAATTTTTTTCAAGTTTTTAAAGGAGAACTAAACCCCCCCGATGTTATGTTCCCACTGGCCCCCCTCTGTTGGCCCCCCTTCCTGCCTCACCCCTGTACATCGCGGGGGTTCAGTTCTCCACAGAAGATGGTGCCCGTGAGCTGTACTGCGCTCACTCTGCATGTGCAGTCACTATTTAATGAGGGGACAGAATTCTGGGGTAAGACTTTGCAGGGGGGCAGGGAGGGGGGAAAACAGAGGGGTGTGATGGAAGTTTCCTTAAATGAGAAGGACCTTGGGGTTTTTGTAGATTTTTGTAGATAACAAGTTGGCTATTGTGATACTAAACTCTATAGTTAGTATAGGTATCGGTATATATAATTTATGTGAGAGTATGGAGGGAGGTGTGTATGGATGCTGGGTTTTCATTTGGAGGGGTTGAACTTGATGGACTTTGTCTTTTTTCAACCCGATTTAACTATGTTACTGAAAAATAGAAATAGTAAATCGGCCCCTAAAGGTATGGAGACATAAATTACAGGTGTCATACCCATACTGTTTTGTTTGGCCTGATTTTCAGTCTGTCCTACCTTTGGTGTACAATATTCACATTATTGCAAAATGCCCTTGAAGATCTTAGACACCTTTCATTCTAGGACATTTTACCTAGAAGCACTAGCAATAACTCCGTTATTTCATTACAAACAGCCTTGCAGGAAAACTGCAGTATCACAAAAGGCAAAACATTATCACACTAACCAAATAAATTAAACAAGTTCCCAACTGAATCTGTAGTGCCTCAAACCAGTCAAATTTGGCAGCTGTATCAGCATAACAGTAGTCAGTAGTCTAAGTTATTCACATCTACTTAAAGCCAATAAAATGTATCCTTTATTTATATTATCTGTTCTATGTATGAAGCATGAGTTAATGTTTCATGCATATTCCTGTAGGTAAAAATGAATATTGAAAATCATACAGGAAAATGAATCCTAGAGTAAAGCTAGGGCTGCAGAAGAGAACAAAATGTGAAATGTTTTTTCTCGTTTCTATTCTTTTTTGTAACCATTCAGTGCCCAAATGTCATTTTTTTTGTCATTGTTTGTACATGCTAATTATAACATTCAAGTTTTGGTAGGCAGGTAGACAGATTTTGAGCCAAATGTATGAGCATTGTTTTTTACATTCTTTTCTCAATATATATCAACATCATATGTTAATTTCTGCATTTAATGACATTTAGCTTGTTTTATTCATCATTATAATTTACCCTTTCCACTTAATAATTGAAATATGTTTGAATCATTCCTATGCATTGAAGCTAATCTTTTTTTTTTTTTTTAAAAAGTGGATTCTGAATAAAATATGATATTCTATATATCTAAGTAAGGGTTTTTAAATTCAGATTCAATTTCATACCATCTTTGGCACCTTACCAAGACACATAGTAGCTACCAGAAACACTCTACTGCCGCCATATGTATTTTTACAAATACAGTAACAGAAAACAATAATAAACTTTTGATGTGCTTAATAAAAATTAAATTCCGCTACATATCCAAAGCTTGGTCACACAATTACAGTTCTAAAATAGACTAGGTAATGAGCCATTACAGAGAAGTTAGTACTTTTTTCATTTCCAAGCAGAAGCATGTTGCAAAAAACACTCCCAGGTCAAAGAACTCTGCTTTTTTAATTGATTTTTTATGTATGACTAGGTGTTTATATAAAAATAAAAGTAATTATATACTTTGTGATGTAAGCAAGGATAACAGGATCAAAATGCAATACATACCCTCAACCCTTTCTTCGAGTACAAATGAAGTAAATTAATTTCCAATTCTAATATTCCACTCAATATCACATGATTATGGGAACATTCCTATGGTGTCCCTTAGAGGTCAATGCATAGCAATAGCTTCCACAGTTACACATATAAGATTGAACTATGTGGAATGAAGTTGGAGTGCTCTTAATGTCATGGGAAGCCTGATCAGAATAGGCTTCAGCTCATTATAATACTCATTATTATACTATGTGAGGTTTTTGGGGGGGAGATCATCATAATCAGATAAATAGAATCTCTTGTAGTTCACAAGAAGGCTACTAATATGCTGCTCATGTTATTCTTTCTATTTTGGAGTCTGATTTTCTTAAAAAAATGTACATAATTAAAACGATTTGCAAAAAATTTAAGGGTGTTTTTTTTACATATTTATTTTCATTTTCTGCAGTCTTTAGATTCTCAGAAGTGAAGAAGAAAAGTTTTGCAGAATCAACCATCAATTTAATTTTTATTTTAATTCCAATGGTACCCTTTAACTCAATGCAAGACAATCTGATCTTTTTGGCAGAGACACACGTGAAGATTGCCTCACACTGAAACTTGGGACAACTTCATAAAATGAAGCAATCCGAGTGCCATCCCACAGGTGATTTCGATTCTAGCCAGCAGGAAGCCTTTTCAGGGAGATTAGAAGCCTGAAGAAGAGGCGATTTGTCGCCGAGCAACTAAATCTTTTTGGTCAGATTTTAGTGGTTTTAGAGGTTCTTGAAACCATGACTAAACTCGCAAACTTTAAAACCACAATTGTTATTGAATTTATTAAAAAATCTGAATATAAAAAGTGAATGAAAAAACGTGTTGAACGGTGCACTAAGAAATTCATATACTTTGAAAACCTGCAAATACGGAAACGTACGTTTTTCATTTGTAGCGAAAAAAAAATCTGAAATGTCTGGATTGATTTAAAGTAGTCCAATTGTATCAGCACAACTCCAATTGACTTCTATGGTACCTTGACAACTTCTACTTGCTGAAGTTTAGTCTTAGAGATTTTTGCTCTTTCATGTAAATGTTTTTATTGAGTTTTAAAACCAAAACAAGTAGGAATTTAACAAAAATGCAAAGTTGTAAAATGAGGCATCTCCAAACTGGTTATGGAGACTCGAGATATAGAACAGGAATACAATAATGATCTTAGAGATTTTTGTAGTTGTTACACTTAATAAATAAAGCTTCTCAGAAACATAGGAAAATTGTAAAATGTTCAAGATTTGTGGATAAAAACTAAATTTGACTCTAAGTAAATGGGCCACTTGCAGTGTAATTTCATGTTTCTATCAACTCCAATGCATTTTAGCAAAATGTTGCTATTTCGCAGCAAAATGTGCATGTTTTTTTCCCTTTAAAACAGTTTTGTTGTATTGATGATAATGGTTACTGGATCAAGGCAGGCCTGAGGAAAAATATCTGGTTGAAACGAGATTACAGCTGTCAACTAAACATAGTTTTAATCACATATAATTAGATACTAAATAATTATTGTAAAGACTTTGGAGTTCAGGGTTAATCAAAAAGGAGAAACATCTGCCTGTTGAGATCAGTTTCATCACCACTATATGCCTTCATGATACAGAATACTAGAACTAGCAACTAGGAACAGGGGGCTGCAAGGTCAACAGTGAAGTGAGGCAATGGCCGAGCCCTGAGCAAAGGTCGTCAGGCTTATAAAGGGTCACAATGACAAAATGGGTAACACATGATACAAATGAGATGGGTGAAGACAAGGGAGGATACAAACAGAATACAGGCAGAATCAGGGAATACATAGGCGAACAGCCCTAAGAGCCTACAGTGGCTCACAAGGTGATGCAAAGTCCTGAAACCACACATACAAGGCTTCAAGGAAACGTTCCGTAATTTGGAGCTTTCTGAATAACGGGTTTCCAGATAACAGATCCCATACCTGTGCAACTAAAATAGCATATTATTAAAAAAAATGTATTTACATGAAGCAGGGTTTTACATATAAGCTGTTTTATGCAATATATATTTTTATAGAGACCTACAGTACATTGTTCAGTTTTCCTTTAAGTAGTATAAACTAAAACTATTGCCAAATGCAGCATTTTTCCTCATATTTCTTTGTGAGAAGCACACAATATCCCCCTGCCTGTGCCTCCTGTCATTGATATGAATGGTGTTCAGCCTGACTGATTTAATTTTTAGCATTTTCCAACAGAAAATGTCTGTCACCATGTTAGTGGGGGGGCTGGCTTTACATAAAAAAATCTAGAGGAAAACAATTTTAGATCTATTTGTTACCTATGTTAACAAGGTGTTAAATATATGAGATGTTAGTAACAACCTGAATACTTTGGGCAAACATTTTGGCATTCTGTATTGTAATTTAGATCAAAAAATAATTCGTGGTCTGGTCTTGTAATGTTAGGTTTTATAATTACAATTTGTAACCTTTGCATTTACAATAGGTACAATAGATGGCGCAGAATTTCACATTTATAATTAAGGTGCCTAGTTATATATGTTTGCAAATCTTCCAAACATCAACATCTTCTGCCAGTCATCTCCTGATTAGAATTTCAGAAAATTTGGAAAATTGGGGAGGTTGTATATCTGTGAAATGCTGTGTTAAATTTTTTTAAGAGAATAAATTATAGGATCCTAAGAGATTTAACCAAGCACAGAACTGAATCTGAACCCTAAGGGAGCTAGCACATGGCAGATTCGGGGAACTGCCTTCCCCCTGCCTTCCGCCTGCTATAGTGAGAAATTAACAGCGCCAATGCAGTCGCGGCGCTTTGATTTCCGAAGTCACCTGAAGCGGAAATCGAAGTGCCGTGAGTGCATTGGCTTTTTAGCAGGCGGAATGCAGGGGGAAGGCAGTTCAGGGAGATTGGTAGCCAGGCGACTAAATCTCCCCGAATCTGCCCGTGTTCTAGCTCCCTAAATCATACATTGTATTTGATATACTGCAAAAATGTTTTTCACAATTCAAATTACATGATTCATGTCACATGTTTCCCCCAACTGGATCTGAGCCCTACAGGTTTTGTTTAAATCCTAAAAACAATCCTGAATTCAGTGCATCACAAATAAAAACACAGTTATATTCGAAGTTAAACAAAATAGCATGCAAATTGTACCTTTCTGTTGTGTTTCTAGCTTTATAAACCAGAAATATTTATAACAATTCTGACAACATCTCCCAGCATTGACACTCCTCAATATGTATTTTAATGTATTAAGTTGTGAGTGTGTAATACATTTATGAAAATATAACATATACTTCAGTGTCTACATCAATAAACCCACCTGTCCAAGGACCTTAGATAACTCCTCATTCTTTTATTATTTTATTGTGTTCATTCCTTACTGAACTCTTATTTATCTGTTTCAGATCAAGCCAGAAGTGAGCCATTAAAAAGTTCTGATAGGGGGACACCACAATAGGAATAAAGAGCAGTCTTTTTGCTACAGTTACAAGTACAGTGGATCCACAATATCAGGATAGATTATCAACAGTGCCTCCAATTATGGCAACACTTATAGCAAAGACTCCAGCTGTGTCTGGCTCTTACAGTTCTAAAAGATGTTCCTAGACACCTGTCAGTCTGCTCAGTGCAATGAAAACAGCAGATGATCTAGACATTTCTTTGTTCAGATTTTGCATAATTGTGAATAGAATGTTTCATCTTCCTCTAAAAGAAACGAGTGTCTGTTGCCTCCCACACAACCGGAGTGAAAATGAACTAAGTGATGATAAAACCTTCCTGTGCAGAAAACATTCCAACTACCTTCACATATAAAAAAGAAAGCATACTGTGTGTCTGCATGCCACATATACTCGTTTCTCCAGGATAGAAAGCAACACAGCTATTAAAAATAAACATGCTTATCATAATAAAAAAAATGGTTAGGACAGAATGGTGTGTTAAAAATGATTCTAATTTTTTAATTCTTTTAATACTGAGGTCTAATATTTCTGGGATATGTTTAATTCATACACGTTAAAGTATATGTTATGTTGTATATCAAAGTTTTGCAAATCAGCTGGTGTTGTTTTATTGCAGCCCTATGTGATCTTTGCCATATCTGGTTAAACAGTGGTACTGCCAGTCTTTTTAACCTTTGTTTCAATAATATTAAACTACCAGTTACTTACCAGGAAGTATCTCCTAGAAATAACAAAACCCTTATCTGAATCAGCATCTGTGATGAATGTACCCTTTATTGTAAAATCAGAGTTCCATGACCTGTATAAAAGCAATTGGCCTTTGTGGAAGTTCAAGGAATTCCACTGTAATATCCTTAAAATACTGTAGGAGGTGAATTATTCACTATATATTAGATCTGAGCCAGAGAAAGTATACTTTGATTAGTTATGGGCAAATCTGTCCTGTTTTGTTTTGCCAAAGATTTGTGATCTGGCAAAAATTGGCAAAATGCTTTGAAGTCAATCAGTAAGAAAAAAGCAGCCTTGTGCCCAAAATGCTCTGCATCTTGCCACAAATAAAAAATTCAAACTGGTTAAAGAATAGAAAGCTATGCGTTCTTGTAGTTGGGTCCCTCAACCCAAACTATGACCTCTCAAAAGGGTCCTGAGGTTTTCTGGATAACAGATATTTCTGTATTTTGGATCTTCATACCTTAAGTCTACTAGAAAACCATGTAAACAATAAATAAACCCAATAGGTTGTCTATGCTTCCAATAAAGATTAAGTATACCTTAGATTGGATTAAGTACCTGTACAAGGTTTCTTTTTTATTATTACAGAGGAAAAGAAAATGTTTTTTTAAAAACTTGAATTATTTGATTATAAAGGAGTCTATGGGAGATTTGTTTGTAGTGATCAGTTATTTTCCAGCTTTGTTTAAAAGAATATGAATAGAAGATGCATTTTACATGTACAATTAACATCTTTGTAAAGTTATATCTATCATACTTCCCAATATGGTAACATTTTCTCCACTTGACCCCAGTACAAACCCACACACTCACAAACACTACTCCATTGTCTCCAGGGTCAGTACAGAAAAGTTAGGCAAACAATAAACTAATTTATTTGGGTCATTCTATGATTTAACAGCTATTAAAGAATTAAAAAATGGCTGTGAAAACAACTTTGGCCTTAAGGTGTCATTGGTATACCAGTTATTCAGCATTTCCTGTAATAATTTTTAGCCTCTATATTTTAAGACCATCATGGCTCTGTGACAAATGCTCATGAAACCTCAATTTGGCAAAAGATGTTTCATTCTTATCACCTACTATATGTAAGAAGTATAATAAATGTTCCTTTTTTAAAAAAAATTGCCTTTTTTAAAAATAATGGAGTCCTCGGTTTGAATCATGATATACTTAAAGTATAATAAAGTTCAACATATAATGCATTCTGTAAGACGGTTGTAAACTCTGAAGCAAGTAATTAATCTCTCTTTTTCCTTCAAGCTTTATAATCTTCTTTACGGATTAAATCTTATCACCCATTCAAATTATGTGCACAGAAATTCATGAATTATCTGGACTGATGTCCTTAGACACTACAACTGACCTGTAGCTCTTTTGTTTTATGTCTCACTGCAGGGCCAAAAGCTGGTATCTGCTATCATGCAGTCCATAAAGCAATCAAGATACATATTAATAGCTATTATATGCATGGATAGGGTTCAGTGTTATGTCTATAGCACATAAAACATGATAAAGTAGTCAGGGTACAGGGCAAATAAAATAATATTGTCCGATTAGGTTTTTATTGTTCAAACCTCATAGACCATATGGCTGGCTGAAATATATCTAATAACAATACACTCCTTAGCTACAGATATGCTGTAACCTGGTGGCCCAGGCACATTCAGAAAGGTCAGATAAGGATTTCATTGTTTAGGCGATAGAAGGTACTGTGCTGCCTGCTCTTAATCTGCACTGTGTATAAACAAGACCTTTCATCATTCACTGTTTGCAATTAATATCCACCTGCACAGGAGGTATTTCATTTGTGATGAATAGAACTACCTTGTGCATAAGCTGTTCTAACAATCTTCTGTTTTCTAACTTGGGGCTGTGTCTGATGAACATATAGGCCAGTCCACATACATTGCAATCTAATGTACAGATGCATATTTTATCTGATGAATTAATCATTACCGAAAAAATAAATATATATATATAATATATATATATATATATATATATATATATATATATATATATATATATATATATATATATATATATATATATACGTACACACACACTAGGGATGCACCGAATCCACTATTTTGGATTTGGTTGAACCCCTGAATCCTTCGCAAAAGATTTGGTCGAATACCAAAGTGACTCTGAATCCTATTTGCATATGCAAATTAGGGGTGGGAATGAGTAAACATTTTTTACTTCCTTGTTTTGTGATAAAAAGTCACGCAATTTCCCTCCCCGCCCCTAATTTGCATAGGCAAATTAGGATTCGGTTCAGCTGGTGAGAAGGATTCGGCCGAATCCTGCTGAAAAAGACATTGACATTATAACATTATAACCCGTATGTACTATGAGCAGACTATGGATATGGAGTACAATGAAAGGCCTGTCTTTTGACCTTGTGTACCTTGTGCATACAAATGCTGGAGGTTTTACAGTAATAATAGCAGTGGGTCCCTAACAAAATGCCAGATTTGCCTCCAAAACAAGTACAACTATCACTTGCCCAAAATAATTATTTGAATTGTTACCCCAAAATGTGCAAAATAACTGCAAAGCACAATAAAATCTATGGGTTTTGCTGTGATTTTTTTTGTAGCAAAATAAATTAGAGTCTATGGGAGTTTTCACCTTTTCACCACTTTCAGGCTACCAATAAAATACTTTACATGCAATTTTTACTGTGTAAATCTGCCATGTTTTGCTGCAAAATTCGGAAAACAATGTCAAAATTCGCCTAATTGCATTGGAGGCAAAGTCACATGCAATTTTTACTCAGTATACTGCTACATGCATGCCCTACATTGTTAAAGGAGTCTTATCCACTAGGCTACAATAGAAAAAAAGGCTCCCATGTTGCCAATTTCTTAAAAACATGCCTGTGATTTTTAACATTACCTCTGGTGGACTGGTTATTGTATCTGCTAATAGTATTTTCTACTACACTCAGGGGCCTGTTTAATATGTTGTGTAAAATAAAGTCTTAGAGCCAGGGGAAGTGGCTCTAAGACAAAACAAGTAAAAAAAATGCTGTTTTTTACATGGCAACCCTTGGTGTGGCAAATGTTGCCACCATTTTTTACACTGCATAATTAATGTGCTCCTCAGTAACTATGTTGCTGTTTAACCAACAAGTACCGTCTATAATTGATATATTACTAGCTTACAAACACAGGTCCAGGTATGGGATCCATTATCCAAAAACCCATTATCCAGAAAGTTCCGAATTACAGAAAGGCTGTCTACCAAATAAAACTGTACCTTGTACATGATCCAAAGATATCATTAATCCTTATTGGACTCAAAACTAGGCTATTGGGTTTATTTAATGTTTACATGATTTTCTAGTAGACTTAAGGTAAGAAGATCCAAATTACAAAAAGATCTGTTATCTGGAAAACACCAGATCCTGAGGATCTGGATAACAGGTCCCATACCTGTACAACTGATAAATCTGAGCACCAACAGATAATATCTGGTTGCTCAAATCCCAATTGCTCACATCTAATCGGTTAATGTGTAAAGGAAGGAGACAATAATATGACTTGCATATCTTACTTGCATCTTTTTAGTTCTGTACAAAATTTACTTTTTGCAAATCTTTTCTTTCGCCACACAACCATACATGGCAAAAAAAATGTGCTCAGTGCTGAGTGTAATAAATGTAGCAGTGGCAACGCAATGGAATTAAAGATTGTTCTATGGGCTAATCCATGTTTAAGAAGCTTTATAAAAGATACACTGAAGCAATTACAAATAATAAAGTAACATTGCATCTCCGCATTTAACAATCCCCACCTGCTGCTGGCTGTGGATGTGCAGGTTATAGTTCTACAAAAGTTAAAGAGCTGAAGTTGGGCAATCTTGATGTAGATTATCAAGCTCTTTTTTGTTTTCATTGTGGACCCATTTAAAATGGAAAATAATTTATGCAGTCAGTACATCTGCTTAATTAAAAGTAGCTTGAAGTCAAAGAAAAGTTAATCACTTTGTCCTATCGAACCTCGCACATGTACGTATCAAAACAAACTAGCAAATCCCCAGTGGGAGATGTATGTGAGGAAACAAATCACAGAATGCAAAGTGAGTTCCAGCTGAAGCCTGCTTAATATATCATTGTGTCTACAGAATGATCATATTTGTCTTCCACAAAATGTACTTCTACTGCTGTTTTGATGTTAAACAAGATGTTAATTGTACAAGTCTTTGCAACAAAAACAATAGGTATAGTGAGATTTTGATTATGAAGCTAAACTTGCAAAAATGACAAGGCCTATGCTTTACTCACATTATATACTCCTAAAATGCGTAATTGGTCCTCAAAATGACATTTATAAAGTAGACATTTAGAAATACATATTTGAACTTTGCAATGTAGATTGTATATCTCAGGGCTAAGCAAAGCCTTTCAACAGTAGTCATTGATAAAGAGATAACACATAGGGCTCTTATCTTATACATGGTTTTTTTTCTGAATTTAAAGTGCATTTAAATGTAGGTTTGAGTGCAAAAAAAGCAAAGTTGATTCCATAATATTCTGCCTGGTTGTACACATAAGCGTTCGAAGTTGTGTCTTACTCCATTTGTGTTTTAGTGTGTTTCTTTAAAAGCACCTTTATGCTTCTTACGCTTGACGCACGTTCAGCTATCAATAGGACAGAGGGTTGCTTTTGGAAATGAAAAAAACACACTTAGGGGGTTATTTATCAAAGTCAGAATTTATCTCAATATTTTCTGCTACAAACTCTGATCAAATCCGCTCGGGTTTTTTACGCTTATTTATTATTACATTTTCCTGAAAATTTGCTTTGCGGAAAAAAACAATTTCAGATTTTTTATCTGATTTTCTCTCGATCTTTTATTATTTTTCAACCGAAAACTCAGATTTTTGCTCAAAAACTTAGAAAAACTTTGGGGTATTGCACGAAACCCAGCTCCTTAACAGCTCTTTACAAATAAAGTTATACATACATACATATATATTGACTTCTACATGAACTTGCCAGTGTTTAGATGCCAAATTTTTATATTCGGGTTTTGACATTTTTACACTAAGGGAGTTAATATTATGGACTGAATGCCAAAAACTGAATGCTAAAATCCGAATTTTTTGTGAAAAACAAAACTAAAATATTTCAAAATTTATTATAACATGAGGATGGAAAAAGTCTGAATCTGAAAATCCGGCATCTCATTATAATAATTTCATTATCAATAGGTTAAACATTATTATTAATAATAATGCATAAGATAAATGAACAGTAAACATATGTTTTACTGCAGACAGTTAACCAGTGGGTGGTCTAGTGGAGTGAAGTATTGAATTATATGGGTAGGCTGGCAGAGCAAAGTTTGTCAGGAGGTAAAGTCAGACCTACTCTAACCATAGAAACTCCCCACCTATGTTCCCTTGTTATGCTAATTAGCTGGTCTAGCTGTCAAATATTCCATGTTTAAAAAAAACTGCACATGTTGAACACACCATTCACTCGTCATATCATATTTAGTAGCAACATGAAAAGGACATAACATATGAATATATTAATGGTGTTTACAGAATAATATTAATAATATTAATTTGATCATTTTCTATATAATCCAACAGAATCATGTGAAATCTTAATAACAACTGTACCTTCCCTTAAATCTCACTACCGAATTTCATAATTTACAGAGAACAAGCAGCTGTTCATGCTTATCCTCTTCTTTCCAGCTCGTTACTGACTCTTTGTGGTGATGTCACAGGCACGAGAAAGCTTGTACAGAAGTGTTGCTATTACTATATTCAGTGGATTACAAGACAGGATATACAGTAGTATCATTTGTGTGCCTTTCTGAATGTGTTATTTTCCCTAGTAAGGAAATTAAGAATGCATTTGGAATGACAAGCCTTTTTACACTGTGTTAAACCTGGCCAGTTTAGTATGGCTGGACAGCAGTAAACAGTTAATAGAATAATATCATATATCAAGCCTTTGTTACATCAATTTGGTATTAGGATGGGTTATACAGTTCATACATGTTTTCAAATTAAACATGAAATCCAATTTATATTTTTTATTAAAGCATTCATAGCTGTTGTAAGCTCATTTTAAAATCTCAGCTGTCAATCAAATATTGTCTGCCCCTCCTCTATGCCTTAGGCATAGAGGTGGGGCAAGCAATTCCTTTAACTTTCCACTCAGCACTTCCTAAATGTCACTGCTCTCCACACATTCCCCAGTTCTCTTTAATTGTGTAGCCAGGGCATGGGGGTGGACATTGGGTCCCCCATTCTGGTGCACAAACAAGATTCTGAGATGATGGAAGACTTGCCTTAATAACAATGTCCAAAAATGTCTTCTGCCTTCTCACCATAATTATTAATTCCAAGGAAACGAGATTCAAATAATTTATATTGTGTAATTAAAGTTAATTTTGCTTGACTAGGATAGAAATAGGATTATGAATAACGGGCAGATAAAGCTGCCAATATCGGTCCTTTAGATCAATTTGGCAGCTTATTTGACCGTGTATGGGGGCTTCCGACAGGTCTTCCCTATCGATATCTGGCCACATTGCTCCTCGTTGTAATCCGAATGTTCGATTACCCCGATATAGCCCTGCTGTTGGTGGGCATATTGGGGAAAGATCCACTCATTTGGCAATGTCGCCAGACGAGCGGATCTCTTTGTGTGTGGCCAGCTTTAGACAGCACTCAATCTCAGAGGGTAGGGGGAGGCATGCAGGCATACCCCCAGCCACTCCCTATGTGCCCTTATCTTGTGTATTATTACTCATGCAAGTTAGGGAGCAATTGATTTCTGTAATAAGAGAAAAGATAATAGCTTTACATTCCATTGGGTGTTGTTCAACCAGTGTACAAGAAGTTAGTTTGAAATTTCATTTTTTTTCTACCAGGATCAATGTATTTGATGTTAGTTTGTTTGCAGCACTGAGAAGCATTGCTAATTTCCCATCGCCCTTTAAAGACTTAGAAATTATGTGATTAACTTTGGGCAAATTAACATCAAAACAAGAGAATGTGATCCAGGCCAAACATTGATTTTAAACTGAAACACTGACTTTTAACTAATATTTCACAAAACCAACTTCATTCACTAAAATACTCGCAGCTTTGATGAAATATCCCTGGAAGCCCTGTCAAAGTCTACTGAGAGAATATGCAAATCTGCTCTGACAATGAAAAGAGGCAAATGCTATCAGGTAAATTTAAACATATTATACAGGTTGGGGCCTGTTAGCCAGAATGCTTGGGACCTGGGCTTTTCTGGATAAGGGAATTTTTCCATAATTTGGATATACATACCTTAAGTCTACTAAAATAAAAACATATAAAAATATAATTAAACTCAATAAGATTATTTTGCCTTCAATAAGGATTTGGTATATGTTAGTCAGGATCAAGAAGAAGGTACTGTTTCATTACCATAGAGAAAACGTTAATCATTTTAATGAATTGTTTTATTATAATGAAGTATATGGTAGAACACCTTTCCATAATTCAGAAGTTTCTGGATAATGTATCCTATGCCTGTATTTATATATAATGATGAGAAAATAAACACATTTTTTATTGAAGAAATCCCAGGAGAGCGCTACTATTTTTCGTTTGTATCTACTTTTTCCCAGGAGCAGCACCCGGTTGTGTATGAGATGAATTGCCGAGAGGAGTGCGGATCACCGAGACTGTTATATATATATATATATATATATATATATATATATATATATATATATATATATATATATATATATATATATATATTAAATATATCATGTTCTTCTTTTCCACCTATGTTAGAAAGGCCCGGATTTGTGGTGAGGCCACATAGGCCCAGGCCTAGGGCGGCAAATTTTCAGGGGGCGGCATGCTGCCTAGCCACCTTCTCCTTTAGCAATTGGGAGCCGCCGCATGCTTGCGTGCAGGCTAACAATTGGATTGGGTGCTCATAAAAGTGGCGGGCGCTAGGACCTGCTGGCCTAGGGGTGCCAGGCATGGAAATCCGGCCCTGATATTAGAACAGAACACTGTAAACAGTGTAAACTGATATCAAGGCCAGTTTACACCCAAAACATTTTTCTCGTTGGCTCTCCCATTGATAATAAAGTGTCCCATACATAGAATGGAACTAAACTGCCAAAACATTTATGGGATTATTTATGAAAATCCAAAAATTTCTGATAATTTTGGTAAAATAGTTCAACTAAATCTGTACAGATTTTTTCTTCTATTTATCAATCCATTTAAAAATATAAGGACATTTTGAAAATTTGGGTCTGAAAAAAAAAATGGGTTTTCTCCCATTGACTTCGACATGAACTCGGCAGGTCTGAGTTCTTTTTTATTCAGACTTTTAACACCTGAGGTGTTAAATCCGAGGTTTTTTTTCTCCACTAAAAAATTTGGATTTTATAGTAAAAAAGACTTGAATTGTTTTTATTTTTGGCATTTAGACTTTGATACATAGCCCCCTTAATCTCTAAACTATGCTTTTTCTCGTGCCTGTAAAAACCATGTGCCATTACAAGCCTAGTGTACAAACACCTCACATCACCCAAGATACAATGCCTTTTGGGAAAAAGTAAGCATTGAAGGAAACAAAAAATGTAGCTGCAATTACCTTACATGAGAAATAAACCAAAGTGCAGCAAATGCCACTGCATTAGAGCATTGGCAATTAGCGATGGGCGAATTTATTCGACAGGTGCAAATTCATGGCGAAACATCCCACTTTTATTGTCGTTGCGACAAATCAAACAGCGGCTAAAATTTCGCTGCAGGCAACAATTAAACGCGTGCCCATTGACTTTAATGCGGGTCAAATTGTCGCCTGTGTCATCGTTGTTTTTCGCAGGAAATTTGCTAATTTTTCAGCGAATTAAAACAGGACAAATTCACCCATCACTATTGCCAATATGAACATAAATGCCAAACCAATTGAGAACAGCAAATGTGTGATACATCATCTGTAGTGATGGGCGAATTTATTCGCCAGGCGCGAATTTGCGCGATTCGCCGCCAGCGAATAAATTCGCGAAACGCCCGCAAAAATTTGCGTTCAAAAACAGGTCGCAGTTTCGCGAATTTCGCGCGAAATTCGCAAATTTTTCACGAAGCGAAATGGCGCAAATTCGCCCATCACTAATCATCTGCATCAAAACATATACCCATCTTGTTAAATTAGGAGAAATGTATTTCCCTGTGTACATTTACAGGGAACAAATTATATTAAACCTTTATATATAACCCCAACTGCTTATAAGGAACTTTATGGAAAAAAGCATATTTATGTACCTTAATTTAAAGGAATATAAACATAAAAAAAAGTAATACAAATATAAAGTAGTGTTGCCCTGCACTGGTAAAACTGGTGTGTTTGCTTCAGAAACACTACTATTGTTTTTATAAATAAGTTGCTTTGTAGCCATGGGGGCAGCTATTCAAAGAAGAAAAGGCTCAGGTTACACAGCAGATAGCAGATAAGCTATGTAGAACATAATGGCATTATCAGTTATCCACTATTTAACCTGTGCCATATAGCCTTTATTTAAATTTTTACACAGCAGCTTGTTTATATGAACTATAGTAGTGTTCCTGAAGCAAACAGATTTTACCAGTTTTACCAATGCAGGGCAACAGTACATGATATTTTCATTACTATAAAACACTTTCATTTTTTGGTGTTACTGTTCCTTTAAATGTCCCTGGAACTCATGTTTTTCAGTCAATCCCTGCATTTCTTAGCTGCATCATTCACCATGAACAGTTTGCACAACAAAAGTGTTTATATGACAGCTGTTTAGATTATGAAAAATGTCATGCCAGTTCAAAAAACAGTTAAATATACTAAGAAAACTTTGAAATATACAGTTGTTTATGCACACATTGTACTGAGGCTTTTTTGGCATACAGGAATGGTTGCCTGGGAAATGTTGCACTTTGTCTCTCGGTATGCTAAACTTTAATTGCACTCTAGCTTTCTCATGGGTAATTACCGAGACCATTAAGGGAAGCAATCCAAGACAATTCCTGATGTTTTGTATAATTATCCATAAAGTTGCAGCAGCAAAACACCTGGGGAGTGAAGATTTCACTCAGTTTCTAATATGGATGTTAAATTGATCCATTAAAATGCTAACCAGAAATCTGCCATCATTTGTACTGTTATCCTGACAAATGGAAGGCCAGGCTGCATTTGTTTCACCATTTGGCCCCAGGTCTTCACTCAGTTAAAGTTTTAACTGCAGAACAGGAAGAAAGACATGAAGACCAATTATCATAAGGTTATCTATTTGCTGGTTGCTTGCTATTGCACGGGTGGAATACTGTGTTTGTTAATTACCCGTGATGTATGCCATAGTACTTTCTATTCTGCTTAAAGTATTAGAGTTCCTGTTGAAGTGTAATGGCTGCATGAACCTGCTAATAAAGTACTGTTATACCCTACTCATCCTCTGCTACCAAAACATAACAAATTCTACCATTAGCCGATGAGACTCATGAAACTGCTGTTCCTGCTATAAAGAACTTTTTTGTGCCAAAAAAAATGTGGTTCCGCCAACGTTGACAACATAATGGCGAATCCACAGAACAATTTGTAGCAGTCTTGAGAGAGCTGGTAGTTACTTATGAGTTTTGGAATCTAATAGATAAAATGCTAAGAGACCAAATAGTGGAAAAACAAATTCACCTTACATTAGAGAGAGATTGCTCCTAGAGCAGGATTTAACCCTTGCAAAGACTATTACAGTTGCTAGCCAAATTGAAGCAGTGGCAGAGGCTAAAACTCTCAGTCAGGGAACTGCTGGGGATGTACAGACTGTGAATCCAGCACTGGGACTAATAATGCACAGTCACAGGCAAAATACAGTGCTAAGGAAAGGGATTCAATTACACTGCAAAACCGTGCAGCAAATACAAATATTACGGCTTTCCCTGTGGTTCAACACAACACACTGCAAATTATGCTACATATCCTGCAAAAGTTGTACAGTGCCACAAATGCAAAAAAGTAGGACATTTTGCTAAGATCTGCCGTAGCTCTGCTAAAGATGTTCATGAAGGCACTGCTCCAAATTTTACAGTATTAAGTGTGGCTAAAGTTGGTACATCTGTTCCAGACACATTTATATACTCTATCAATGTCAATACTGCTTCTGCTGGCAAGAGACACTCAATTAACCTGATGCTTGATACAGCTTCAGCTGTTTATATACTACTAATGGATATTTTCTTGAAAAATTTGCTTGTTGCACCTTCCCTGAGACTGGTCAGTTACATAAAACATCCAATCCCTGTGCTTGGTTGCTTGCCAGTGACTGTACAATTTAAATCAAATAATTGGATATTTTTGCTGCATTAAACCTACATTTAATTGATAGTCTCATTACTATAGCACCAGTGCCTGCCACACAGACAGTGTGTAACATTTCTCCACAAAGCAACACTTCACTGGGTTGTGCAAAGAACTTTGTATAGAAAGTTAAGTTGAGACCAAATGTAAAACCAGTATGCCAGAAATTGAGACGATTGCCCTACTCTATAAGGGAGTCTGTCTCACAGGAACTAAAAAAACCGGTAGAGCAAGATGTCATTGAAAAATCAGAATCCTCCAAATGGGTTTCACCAATTGTTGTAACAATGAAGAAAACTAGGGGTACTGTATTCAATTATGTGTTCATCTAGGACAGTGAACCTAATAAAGCAGTTGTTATGGATAATCATCCCTTGCCACACATAGAGGAAATAATTTTCAGAACTCAGAGGAGCAAGATTATTTTCTACCCTGGATCTTAAGAGTACTTATCATCAAGTATTACTGCATGAAGAAAGCAGAGACCTCAATGCATTTATGTAACAACTCACCCTGGTGGTCTAGTGGGCCGGCGGGGACGCCTGCCATGCTGTTCCTCTGTTGTTGAAGTGCTGGTTTCTTAGGGCGCATGTGGCGCGCATATCCTTGCTTTGTAGGCACTACTACTACATAATGACATCAGCGCGCAATGGCGCTAAATTCAAAACTATTTAAAGGGGACTAGACGTTTTTTTGATTGACCATTATAGGTTCATCTCTAGAGTTCCTGTGTGCTATTTCTGTCTGTTCCCGATATCTGATTCGAGTTTTGACCCCTGCCTGCCTGACTAATCTGACTTCCGTGATCCCCACATCTGCCTGGTAAACTGACTACTCTGATATCTGTATCCCGAACCGTGCCTGTTTGACCATTCTTGATTGATCTCCCGGCTTTGACCTCTGCCTGTCTGACTCCACTTGCATTCTGTCTGCTCTGACCCGGACTGGTTTGACTACGCTTTCTGTCTGATCCTTGAACTGTGACCTTTTGCTCAAGAGACTTTGCTAACGATCGTGCCCCTCTGCTCGTTCAGAACCCTTAGCTTGGCTCCTCTCTTAATAAGACCTGGCGGCATCCAATTAGCCGAGGGCTCCTCCCAAGGTGAAAGGTGGCTGTTAAAGGTAGAAGCAAGAGCCGAGACCAGGGAGTCTAGCATTGGTTCTGGATTGTGTGTACCTTATGGACTGACTTCACCACCAAGTTGTTTTCAAAGACTGATGTCTTCTATACTCCATGACATACTAGGTGTACAATGCTACTTATATGATATTATTGTCTATGGATCTTCATGATAAGTACCTAAAAAATGTTCTGAAATGCATTGCTTCTGCAGGACTGAAACTGAGCCTTTCCAAATGCCACTTCAGGCAAAATCAGTTGTCATTTCTGGGTCATATAATTTCACAAGAAGGATTACTGCCTGACCCTGACCATGTCAACTCTGTTACACAAGCACCTACTCCATCTGATTTCCAGACCTTAAGAGCTTTCTTAGGTTTTACTTCATGGTATTCTAAGTTTATTCCCAACTATGCTTCAGTTGTGGAGCCACTTAGAGCACTGCTACGTGAAGCTTCAAGTCTGGTTTGGTCAGAGACGGCTCAACATAGCACTGAAATAGTGAAACTGTTAATTGTGAACAGTACAGTGCTAGCTTTATTTGATCCTGCACTACCCACTATGATTACTACAGATGCTTCAGACTATGGTGTTGGTGCAGTTCTCATACAGATCCATGCCAATCATTTAGAGAAAACTGTTGCATTTGCATTCAGAACACTTACAGAAGCAGAGCATAAGTATTCAGCTGTTGAAATAGAAGCTCTAGCATGTATTTGGGCAACAGAAAAATGGAGAACCTACCTATAGGGTAGAGAATTTACCTTGTGCACTGATTATAGCCCTTTAACTACACTGCTTACAAAAAAAGGGACTAGGAAGAGCTGGAATGCTTATAACTAGAGTGAGGCTACTGAATTTCAGTAAAATGCAATACAAACCAGGTTTGAAACTGCTGATTGTTTGTCACATTTACCTACAGCTGGATGAGGACATAGAAGTTGTAGCATTGACTGATATACTATCATCTACAGTTACAGGTGTTGATTTTAAGCAAGCTTTCCTCACATGTCCAATTCAAGTTAAACTACGGGACATCTTACAAAGCAAATGGCCAAATGCTGAGAAGAAACTCAGTCCTGATCTTCAACCTTACTACAGGATTAGACATGAACTGTCCTTTGTAGATGGCTATGTTGTCCGTGGAGCTCACGGTACTAGAGACCTTGTGAGAAAAGCTCATACAACTCACATTGATAAACATCAACAAGCCAGATGCAAGGCTTATACTGACATGGTGCAAGAGAAGTGCACTTTCAGCCTGGATCTTTAGTCAGAATTAAGAAACCAGGACTACTGAAACAAGGTCAATCTAAATGACTATGAAGATTTTCATTCATCCAGGTCATGGTATATCTAATATAAGTAATTATAAAACAACTGGACTTGCTGAGTAATTATTGAAGATGTTTCACTACTCATCCAAGCAGCTTCTTCAGTTCAACTTTTTTTTTTGATAATTACTTATATTCTTATATACTTATATAAATTGAATTGGAAGTGAGTTGACAGCAAAGACCATACACATATGAACGGCCTGATGGCTGCATATGGAATGCAAGTCATATTGCTCCTGTTAGATTTGACCTTGGAGAAGCTCCATTCGATGAAGGACATTTTCCTACTCCTGATGCCAACTGCAATACAGTAGGCCTGAAGAAATTGAACCTTTAAGGCATACTGAATCAGAAAACTACCTGCATGGACCAAGGACTATGTGTTGTGAAGAATGCATAATATTGCTTTAAGATGCATACTCTTTCATTGTTGCTCTTTATTACATTTGTCCAAATGCTTTTCTACTATAGGGGGAATATATGGTGTTTATACCAAATGCCTGTAGGTATCACTGTGCACAAGAGTTATACTGCATACGTAGTACTTTCTATACTGCTTGTGTTAGCGTTGAAGTTGCTGTTGAAGTGTAATGGCTGCATGAACCTGCTAATAAAGCACTCTACTCATCGTCGCCTACCAAAATATAACACTAGGCACAAAAATGTTTTATTTTTATCTTCATTAACGTTATGATCCAGAAATCAGAAAAAAGAGAAGCACATCGTTTCAGTCTCAGTATTTTGATTGCCTTTAGGTGCCCCAACAGTCACAGCATTAACATGTATAATTTTTCATCATAAGAAAGGATTTTTGTGGCCAAAAATGGCCATTGTAATGAAAGTCATAAACAGAAAAACAGAATAGTACAGACTATTACATGTGCAATATATTTTCTATTGTTTGGATTGGAGTTCTTTCAAGGCTGTATTAAATTTGCACAGGGGAAACATTGTTTGCACAAAGGAAAATACTGGCATTGCACATATTTTGCTGTGAATCACTTGTATCACAGTCTTCCAGGTAGGGATGCACCGAATCCACCATTTTGGATTCGGCCGAACCCCCAAATCCTTTGTGAAAGATTCGGCCAAATACTGAACCGAATCCGAATCCTAATTTGCATAAGCAAATTAGGGGTTGGAAGGGGAAACATTTTCACTTCCTTGTTTTGTGACAAAAAGTCACGCGATTTCACTCCCCAACCCTAATTTGCATATGCAAATTAGGATTCGGATTCGGTTTGGCCAGGCAGAAGGATTTGGCCGAATCCGAATCCTGCTGAAAAAGGCTGAATCCTGGCCTAATCCCGAACCGAATCCTGGATTCGGTGCATCCCTACTTCCAGGTGTGTTTATGGAAATGAGAAAAAAGAACCTACCTTTATCTCCTAACAGTATCTGTAGGTCTGTTTATTAGTGCTTCATACAGGTCCTTTCTGTTTAATTTCCAAAATATTATTAAGACATTTTTTTGGCAAATGGATAATCTCACCATATATAGGGTTTTACAATTAGAAGAGAGGTCAAGGTACAATTTTGTTAACCTCAGCAGGACCAGGTACTAGTGTAGCAAAACCTTGAATAAAGTTTCTTGAATAAGGCATTAACCAAACACCTTGACAATTGCTGTAAGACCTGCTCCTTAACCCTGTAGTCCTGTACAAAATTCCTTAAGTAAAATGTAGCTCTCTTATACAGTATAAATTCTTTATATTGTAGCATGCTGCCTGTACAGTATATGTGCACATTTACGTGAATAAACTGTATGTATGTGTGCATCAGACTAGCTTAGTTCTATATTTGATTTATCTATTCACACTCCCACCAATAGGGGTCACTCATAAGCCCACACTGAGGGGGTTTAGACACAGAGAGCTGCAGTTCTGTCAGTTGAGAATAAGCATCACACCAGTAACTTTTGCTCTCCACTCATTTTTATTAACAGAATCACTGTTGCCACGGCCACACCATGAGCCTGTAACACGCACAGTTCTGGAATCATCTTTTGAATGAGTAGTTACTAGTTTTAGATGCAGAGGCACCAGAACAAACATGCCTTTTTTATTTTAGTTGGATTCAAACAGTGGATGCCGCAGTGTGATTATTTGTAATAACTTGGCCAAGAATGAGAATTAAACATTTCACTGCCGACCCTTAGGGGCAGATTTATCAAGGGTCAAAGTGAAAATTTGAATTTTTGAATTTTAAATTTAGAGGTAATTTTAGTGTACTTTGACTAGGGAATAGTCCAAATTCAAATCGAATTTGAAAAAAAAATTGAAAATTCTAAATAGAAACTTATCATGTACTGTCTCTTTAACAATTTGACTTTGACTATTCACCATCTAAAACCTGCCTAATTGCTGTTTTTTTTTGGAAAATACTTTGATTTGAATTTCATTGAATATGATCCGAATTCGAATCGAACCATCGAATACAGTCTATTCACCCGAAGTTGAAAAATTCGATTTTTTTTTTTTTTTTTAAATTTTGGTTGGGTTTTTTTTTTAAAACTCCCATCACCTCAAAATGAAACCCTTGAAAAATCTGCCTCTTATTGTGCACAAAACAAACTCACGTTTTTACTATGTACAATACTATAATATATATAGCAGATAAATCAACCCCCAAGGGGAATTGGGTATTCCCCTCTAATGTCACAGCCAAAAAATATTACCATAATGCTTTTAATCTCTTTTAAAGTTTGTCAAAATATTAAAATTATTGTCTTGGTCAAGTCCAAAATCCTGCCCAGGGGGAAGCCCAGATTCTATGTCATTATAGCAATAGTCTATAAGGGAGATTATAATGGAATGCCTCCATGCTGTATCCTACATGCTAATGTAGATCTAAGAATAGAGCTGATATCTAAGTATAGCCTTCTGATGTCTGGTAGGTTTCAGCATCTAAAATAATTTTAAACTGCAATATTCCCTGGTTCCATTTCTAAAGCCAACCACTGGAGAGGAGATGCTAGAACATGGCTTATAGTTTACTTATCTAAGCCAGGGACTTTCAGATACCCTATTTGCTGATGATGTGTCATATGTTTTGGGGAGGGGCTGGTCCCAAAAAAAACAAGCCATTTGTCCATTTGAATGTAAATAGTTGCATTCCTTCAACTAATTGGCAATACATCCTGTGTCTGAGCCAGTTTTTCCTTTGTTACTAAATACATTTTAAATATATTATTATATTCTCTTTCATGTACTGTATATGTGTAGCCTTCTAGTGAACCTGTGTACATTGCACCTAGAAATCTCCATTTTGAAATGCCTCACACCCCCTGGGATTTATGTCAACTAAGTGTGAAAGCCGCTGTTGAATAAACATCTGAACACGCGTGACAGTCAAACGTGCTGGGGAAGCGTGCTTATATTGTATTTAGTATAACTGTACCATGTATCTGATCCATGTATCTGATTTTGGACGTATTTCTAGCATTCACCATGCTATGCATTGCATGAACTTTAATCAAGTCACAAGTTCACAAGAGTAAAACGTGAGCGGTTTTACTTGGTAGAGGTTTACTCCTCACAACAGCTGTTAATTCCCCCCCCCTTTTTGCAATAGATCTTTGTGCATTCACTATGTGCGAACAGTAAATTTAACATAGCTGTGAAAATACTATAGTACATTTTCAGCCTTATATAGCATGCTTAGTAAATAAACTAAACATTGAATGCTCTATAAATTACTATGCTGATCTACTTCCATAATGAAGCATAGTGAGGCATAAATACTATCTTATGGGAAAGCATCGCAGTCGCTTCCATTTACAGCTGTAATGACCTGCCCCATTACACAAATGGTATAAAGAGCTGTCAGAAAATTGGATACTACTAAGGCATGGGAAGTCCCTTTTATAGTTACAGTATGTACAGCCAATCAGTATTTTAAAGACAAAACGTTTTTTTTTTCCTGCCATTTATTTTTATTATTATTTTTATCGTATGTCTCTTACAAACACAAATAGTATGCTTTCTGGGCTGCAGTAAAATCCAAAAGACTTTAAAAGATCTTTAAATGATTACTGAAAATGTTACTGCATTAGTAAGCGAAATATCAAAATGACTTATGTAATAATACACTAAAGCAGAAACTTGTAACTGGAAGCTCTGGTACTAAAGATCTTACACAGTTCGTATCACAATTAAGCTAGATATATCATTTTTTTTCTGTTCCCGCACTGGAGTAAAGAAACTAATATTGACATTACCGCATCTGTTTTTGATCATATCAGTGAACTCATCCACTGCGGAATCTCCTCTGGGCTCCTCTTTATATTCACTTTCAGCCATAATGAAGAGAAGCTCACGCTGATGGACCTCCAAGCTGCTGAAAAAGCGCCAAAGTTTTGAGTAGCCTTGCTTCTCTCTCAGCCAAATTACTCCAGTGAGTTAGGTAACGTGTTATCCCCACTAAAGCAGACAGCCTTTTAAAACTGCAAATAGTGTCTGCATTGAGACGGGAGAATAAACTGTCAACCCCACAGATCAGAAAACAGGTGCTGATCTCTATTTGTCCTTAAAATAGAACTAGTCCCGTATAAACTATAAGAACATGAATGTGGAGTAGTGAATATTAAACCTGAGACTATGGGGCACATTTACTTAGCTTGAGTGAAGGATTAGAAGGAAAAAAACTTCGAATTTCAAAGTTTTTTTGGGGCTACTTCGATCATTGAATTGGCTACTTTGACCTTCGACTACGACTTTGAATCGAACGATTCAAATTAAAAATCGTTCGACCATTCGATAGTCAAAGTACTGTCTCTTTAAAAAAGCTTCGACCACCTACTTCGCCACCTAAAACCTACTGAGCACCAATGTTAGCCTATGGGGAAGGTCGAACGAAAATCGTTCGATCGAAGGATTAAAATCCTTCGAATCATTCGATTCGAAGGATTTAATCGTTTGATCGAACGATTTTTCCTTAGATTTTTCCTTAGCTCTGCACAATCAATACAAAGGCCAATAAAATACCAAATTACCAAACTAAACTCAGAGGACAAACATAATTTTGTAGCTCACTTAGAAGTTTGCAGAAGAAATATCAAGGGGCAAATTCACTAAAGGGCAAAGTGAAAATTCGCCAGCGTGACGTCATTTCACTACTTCACCAATTTACAAATGGGAGCAGGCGTAACTTCACTAGCGAAGGAGATAGACTCTAGCGCTACCTCCCACTTTAACACCAGGCAAATTTTCACTCTGGCGAATGGACATAACTACGTAAATTCACTAAGATGCAGATTTTACTGAACGTTACTTCTTGCGCCAGACTTGCCTTCGCCACCTCAGACCAAGCGAAGTGCAATAGAGTAGATAGAACTTCCTCAAAAAATGCTGGGGACTTTTCAGTTTTTCAGGGTGATAAGGCTGCAAAAAATTGTAAAAATTTTTTAAGGGTACCCGGCTTCCCCTCTACATTTCCTTACATATGGCACATAAACGATACACTGGGCTCATGTGTAGGGTATTATAACAACTCTATTTTATTTTATTAAGGTTCCCTGGGCTTGTGTAATGTAATGTATTTGCTGCAACATATATGTCCATTGAAATTTAATTTCCCGCCGTATGCAAATTAGCCAACGCTAGTGCAACTTTGTTTGCCTGCCGAATTAACACTAGTGCAAATTTGCCATCGTTTGGCCACCAGGACGCAACTTTGCATTTTAGTGAATTAGCATTGTCCTGGCAAATTTTCTCCTGGCGAAGTGTGGCGATGTGAGTGAAGCCGTCTTTGCACATTTTCGGAGGTTAGTGAATCTGCCCCCATGAGTCTGTGTTCAATATATAATCCACAATAGTGTAAAGAATGCTAAAAATGTAAATCTCTTTGGCCAGTGCAGTTTGCTCTAATAATGTGCAATAATGTTCATTTGCTTGATGTACTATCAAATGGCAAACAAAAAAACAAATTAGGTGCTGCTCAGTGATTAGCAAGGGTGGCCTAGCTATTCTCATTTGTTCAGTTGGGAACTTATCTTAAACATTTTCCCATTCCCCACTGTACTGGAGGCTGAAGAAAGGTTCAGTAAGGAAAAGTTACACCATTACTTGCAGTAATTAAAAAAGTTCAAATACAGTACTTTAGTAGTAACAGTTATAAGAATCTGAAATGAATTCAGAGAAAGTGCATTTTAGTTCTGAACTGGTTTAAATCAGTTCAAAGGGTATTTCTTATCTATTCCTTTCATAAATGAACCAAATGGAGACATAATACTAAACTGGGTGCAGGCTTTCACTGTGAATTAGAATTTTTGCCACAATTCAAATTTTTTCGCACAAAAACTCACAAATTCAAATTATATTTTCAAAAACTTGAATTTCTGATATGTATTAAGCACAGAAAACGCAAATGAAAAAGGTCGGCATCAAAAAACTGGAAAGTTCACGTAAGTAGTGACATTTTTCGGCAAGTTTTGCAGTAATGATGGCCATAGACTGCACAGCTTTTAATGCAGACCCCTGTGCAGACTAATTTATGTTTACAGCAAGTATGAGCAGGGTCGGACTGGGGGGCCCGGGGCCCACCAGGGCTACTGCCCCAGGGCCCCCCGCCTTGTGTGTCTGCACATGCATGCGCCGCCGTGTTTGTATGCATGCGACGGCGCCTTGGTTCTGTGTATGCGCGTGCACAGAGTGCACACACAATTTTTTTTTGCCGCAACCTCCCATAAAGGGGGTCGTGGCATTAAGAGTGGTTACAGACCTGGGCCAGCAGGGCCCACAAGAGCTGGGGACCCACCGGGTTTTTTTCCCCGTGTCCCGCCGGCCCAGTCCGACATTGAGTATGAGTAGGGTAAAATATGTTTGCCTGCTTTCAAATAATGGATCTGGAAAAGAATCCAGTTCTACTTTTATAAGCTGAGCACCAACCTCTACCTCTGCCCCAGCTCCTCTTGCTGCCTCTGAAGAATTAACTCCTGTGTTTCCAGCAAGTGACAATTAGATTTGTGGACTTTGGGAAAAAGAATCAGGGGATGAATGTGGTTTGTGAGTAGGATGCAGCTCTCTAGCCTGTACTGATTTCAGATTTAGCTCTTCTGTGATAATCAATAATACTTGTGAAAATCCATCTAAAACTGTAAAATATTCTTTTCAAACTTCCAAGTCTATTTGTTTACAAGTTCACAGCAGTTTTAAATAATGGAAGAAGAGTAGATGAAAACGGTAGGGGGTTCACGTGAAAGTTAATATATTGTACTGTAGCCCCCAGTTGATGAGTAGGTAGAAGCTGAGTTTTTTTTTTACCTTATTTAGCCACTGAAACTCAATATAATGACAGTATTTTTATTCTTCTGTAACTTGATTCAATGTTACTGTATTTTAATTTAACAGAAACTACTGCAGTGTCTCATACCTCTGCCATTTAGCAATAAGTGTTACATGTGTTAATTTGTCTTTAATTAGAAAATTAAAAAGCATGCCTTTAGGTTAGGTACTTTAATAGGTTTTTGCTAGACATGGTTAATATATACTGTACAAGCATAACAATGTACATTATTTCTATTTTTATACTTCTCCTTCCTAAACATGCAGGGGAACTGGTAAAATGCATTGTTCTTCAGGAGTTGTCATGTTACAAAGACAGACAAGAATGTCAAGACTGAAAAAGGAAGCTGATGTCCTTTTTAATCTAAAAGATTAAATGGAAAACAATTTAGGCCTGACACTATATAACCTTATGGAATCATACTATGAAACCCTGGTAATTATGTCCATAAATAAGTAATCTTGTAACAGTGTAGGAACAATAATTATTGTATGGTTCTGTACAGATAAACAAAAACATTATATGAATTATATGAGAATTATATAGAATTTATGTGTTGCAGAAGCACTTTTAAGTATCTATACAGTACCTCTACAGCTAAAATACTTCCCTCCTTACTCCTTGTTTTTGCACACTCGCATGCTTGTTTTCCTTCTGCAATTGCTAAGCAGGACAGTTAGTTCTTTACACGGGATGTATATCAAATGTAGGGGATGTAGGAAGCTTCCCCCATTCTGCCTGTAACATCATTGAGCCTGGTTGCAGACAGAGGGATGACCAATTGACTAGAAGTCCCAGAGGGCATCTGGGAAAAAAGTAGGATACAGGCAGAACCTGGGTGTGGAGCTTAATGCAAGGGATGGGCCAGGAGAGCTTATAAAAGCACAGAACCAGTGTGTTTGATACTGCCCAATAGTTTAGACAGGTTGCTGCTTTGTACTGTGCAAATCTGGGAGAAAGCTCTGCAGACCAAATGTTCAGAGAGAGCCCATCTTGTTCCCTGCCAAGCTGCTTGATACTGAAAGGTGAAAGGTGCCACTTTGGAGATTATCCCAGCTGCAGAGCTGCCTGTAATCTCCAGTGTAACTGCCTCTATGAGCACCCCTTTGAGTGAGCCACTCAAGGGAGGATATTGGCAAGGCTACAAGTGTGGGGTCCCTGTTTGAGGACAGGTCTTGGTTGTGCAGCTGCTACATGGGAAAGACTACTAAGCATCCAAAGGGAGAGGTACTTTGGTAAAAAGGTAGCACAACCAGGGGTATAATAGCTCTTGGGGACGGGACATTAAACTGAATTGTGTGGTCATTAACCTTTCCAGTGTGATTGGGAATGTGATAATAAAAGGACTGTGTTAGAGAGACAGTGAAAGTGATACATAATAGTAACATAGGTAGGTCCCAACATGTTCCCAGTGCAACGATGCATTGTGTATTAGATGCCCAATTTCTTCTTCTTCAGTTTTTTATAAAGTAATAATTGGTTACTGCAAACTGTGTTTTTATTTCCCCTGAGGTGTAATTCCTCAGTGTTAGTAGGTGGAAGCACTGTGCTGTAAATCCCAGTCTCCCAGTACCTTTCATGTAAATAAGCACAGGTCATCTGATCACCATAGCAAAGTAAAGTGAGTATACCAGCAAAGGGTTACACATATACTGTAACATAGGAGGCAAGCGCTAAAGCTACAGAGAGAAGAGAAAGGGAGGGACAGCAATAATGGTTATTTATTCTAGCTTAAACCATTTATTATTCTGTATCTCCCTCTGGGTAATAATCATATAATTTCAGTTTTTCCAAGTAAGTTTAACTGCCATTGGTGTTGAAGCAGTGTGGAGCTGCATGTATCTTAGGAATGCACTACATTAGATTCTTTGTTTTCTTGCTTAGCATGGCTTTCTAGTATAGGGCTTTCTCCTCCATTTCTCTTAACTTCTTTATTTATTTACCATGGAAAATCTATTTCTTGATTATTTATTGAATAACCATTGTTCTAATTATGATTTCCTTCCTTCAGTTGTAAGATAGACAAAGAAACATCTGTTATTTCACAGTCTCAACAGAACAATTTATGTCCAGCAAAAAAGATTGTTTTCAACCATTATCTATTCTACAGAAATACAATATTAATGTCCTTTTAAACTTCAATGATGTGCTAATTGAATTAGGTGTACTTTGCTTATTGAAAGGAGAAGGAAAGGCAAGTTACACTTGGGGGTGTCGAAAGTTAGGCACCCACAAGTGATTATATTTGCTTACCTAACACCACGGGCCGGTGCTCCTATTAGCAGAAATCTGCACTGTATTCTTCCAGTGAGCACCATGGAGCGATCCTCTTCCTGCTTCTTCGGTTTTTTAAGAAGCATGTGCAGTGGAACAAAATAACAGGCTTTTTTGCTTAACTTCATCTTTTCACTCTACTGCACATTCACAGCCATGAGAAGACCGAAGAAGCAGGAAGAGGATCGCTCCATGGTGCTCACTGGAAGAGACCCAGGCCAGTGCAGTTTCCTGCCGATGGGAGCACCGGCCCAGGTGTCAGGTATAATCACTTGGGGGTGCCTAACTTTTGGCACCCCCAAGTATAAATTGCCTTTCCTTCTCCTACATTTATTTTTATGACTTGTATAACAATCCTGCAGAAAAAAAATCTAAATTTAAATGAAAAGAAAAACATTCTTCCAAAAAAGGAGGTTATGATATTAGGTTTTAAGATAAAAATTACACCCTCAATTTTGTGGCTCTTTTTTATCATGTGCAAAAATAGGTGAAAATTAGGCAAATAATTCTCCATTATAGGTGACCAGTAATTGAAAAATATACCCGTTTAAAACCATTTTAATAAAAATACACTTCTAGTAGTATGTGCAACTGGGTAATCTTAAATAGAAAAACTAGCATTTTAAGTACCATACAATTCACTCACATACAAACCACAGCC